>NW_027591255.1:0-92500 GCF_964213995.1 Mustelus asterias
TCTCCCTCCCTCTGTGTCTCCCTCCCTCTGTGTCTCCCTCCCTCTGTGTCTCCCTCCCTCTGTGTCTCCCTCCCTCTCTGTCTCCCTCCCTCTCTGTCTCCCTCTCTCTCTGTCTCTCTCCGTCTTTGTCTCTCTCTGTCTCTCTCCGTCTTTGTCTCTCTCCGTCTTTGTCTCTCTCCGTCTTTGTCTCTCTCCGTCTTTGTCTCTCTCCGTTTTTGTCTCTCTCTCTCTCTGTCTCTCTCTGTCTCTGTCTCTCTCTGTCTCTGTCTCTCTGTTTCTCTCTCTCTTTCTGGCCCCCTCTCGCTCTGTCTCTCTCTCTTTGCGGCTCTGTCTCTCTCTGTCTGTCTCTGTCTGTCTCTCTCTCTGTATCTGTCTCTCTCTCTCTCACTGTGTCTCTCTCTGTCCCTCTCTCTTTCTCTCTCTCTCTTTGTGTGTCTCTCTCTCTCTCTCTCTGTGTCACTCTGTCTCTGTCGCGCTCTATCTCTCTCTCCCTCTCTGTGTCTCTCTGTCTGTCTCTCTCTCTCTCTCCCTCTCTCTATCTCTCTTTCTCGCTCTATCTTTCTCTCTCTCTCTGTCTCGTTCTCTCTGTCTCTCTCTCTGTCTCTCTCTCTCTGTCTCACTCTCTGTCTGTCTGTCTCTCTCTCTGTCTGTCTCTCTCTCTGTCTGTCTCTCTCTCTGTCTGTCTCTCTCTCTGTGTCCCTCTCCCTCTGTCACTCTTTCTCTCTGTCACTCTTTCTCTCTGTCACTCTTTTTCTCTGTCACTCTGTCTCTCTGTCTCTCTCTCTCTCTGTCTCTCTCTTTCTGTGTGTCTCTCTGTGTCTCCCTCTCTCTGTGTCTCCCTTGTCTCTTTCTGTATCTGTGTTCCTCTCTCTGTATTTTTGTGTGTCTCTGTCTCTGTATGTTTGTGTCTCTCTCACTCTGTATCTTTGTGTGTCTCTCTCTCTGTATCTTTGTGTCTCTCTCTGTACTTGTGTGTCAGGTGAGCCCGAAACGCTACAGAAACAGGAGACAGGTTTGAAAATGGAGGAGTGTTTCTTATCCATCTATAACAATAATCCACTCTGACAGCAGTTCCATTTCACACTCTCTGCTCAGTCCTGTGTTGGGGGGGGGGGTGTTTAGCGTGGGATCAGTGTTTGCTTTTCTCAAACCGCAGTGATATTCCCAACAAGGGCAAGAGGTTTCAGTGTTTAAAAATGTAAAGATTTCAGAACAAAACCAGACAGAGAGTGATGAGGCCTCACACCTTCAATGTAGTGATTCCCCCAATCTTTCCTTTTGTATATTGTTTCCTTCCTCTGTCTGAAGTATTGGAGACGTCGACATCACTGAAACAATACAATCTCTCGGGACAATCACTGTAAACAGCTTCTGGAAACAAATTAACACTTTAATCACCCAAAAAGCTGAATGTCCATTCAAACACCTCCCTCCCCATATCCTTGTAAATGCAAAGATAACTCCCATTTCCCCAAAGCAGGAAGATATGAAATGGAATCATCTTAACCTCTCTATCAAAGATAGAAAGTTTCTTTTCTCTAAAGTTTATTTATTAGTGTCACAAGTAGGCTTACATTAACAATGCAATGAAGTTAGTGTGAAAATCCCCTAGTCGCCTGTTCGGGTACACTGAGGGAGGATGTAGCACGGCCAATGCACCCTAACCAACACGTCTTTCAGACTGTGGGAGGAAACCAGAGCACTCGGAGGAAACCCACGCAGACACGGGGAGAACGTGCAGACTCCACACAGACAGTGACCCGAGCCGGGAATCGAACCTGGGTCCCTGGCGGTGTGTGGTAATTGTGCTAACCACTATGCCACCGTGCCAGCATCTATACATAGACACACATAGATATATGGAGACACACACACAGATATGCTGCGATATATACAGAGGCAGATATTCTCAGATACTCAGAAATATATAGAAAGACACACAGACAGGCACCCACAAATACACAGGGAGAGGGAGAGAGGGAAACACAGTAAGACAGATAGATACATAGAAAGACTAACACACACATATAGATGTACAGACCAACATACAGAGAGAGGGGGTGATGGAGGGTGAAGAGAGAAGGTAGAGAGACAGACGGAGGGAGAGGGTAAGTGACGAAGGGAGAGAGACAGCAAAACAGATGCACAGATATATTCAGAAAGAGAGTGAGTGACAGAGACACACACACAGATCTATTCAGAGAGCGTCAGAGAGATAGAGAGACACACACGAACATACAAAGAGATATAAAGAGAGAGAGACAGGATGATGTGTAGGTTAGGTGGATTGCCATGCTAAATTGCCCTTAAGAGTCCAAAAATGCGAAGCTTGGGTGAATTGGCCATGCTAAATCGCCCCTTAATGTCCAAATATCTGCATGTTAGGTGGATTGGCCATGCTAAATTGCCCCTTGAGATTCAACGGTGTGCATGTTGGGTGGATTGGCCATGTTAAGTTGTTCCCTGGTGTCCAATGATGAGTAGGTTAGGTGGATTACCCATGGTAAATTGCCCCTTAGTGTCCAAAAATGTGAAGATTTGGTGAATTGACCATGCTACGTTGCCACTTAGTGCCCAAAGATGAATAGGTTAGGTGGATTGGCCGTGCTAAGTTGACACTTAGTGTGGAAGTTTCCCATCCCGCCCACATTGGGAATTGTAAAAGGCAGGGCAGGACCATGCAAAGGTCTCTCATAGAATCCCTGCAGTGCAGAAGGAGGCCATTCCGCCCATCGAGTCTGCACTGTCTCTCTGAAAGAACAGCCTACCCAGGCCCTCCCCTCCACCCTATCCTGTCCCCTCCACCTTATCCCCATAAGCCCGTGCATTTACCATGACTAAATCTCCTAAGGCACTGATTAGACTAGGGACAGTCAGCATGGCTTTGTTAGTGGAAAATCATGTCCCACAAATTTAATTGAGTTTTTTGAAGGGGAAACCAAGAAGGTGGATGAGGGCAGTGCAGTTGCTGTTGTCTACATGGACTTTAGAAAGGCCTTTGACAAGGTACCGCATGGTAGGTTGTTGCATAAGGTTAAATCTCACGGGATCCAGGGTGAGGTATCTAAATGGATACAAAATTGGCTTCTTGACAGAAGCCAGAGGGTGGTTGTAGAGGGTTGTTTTTCAAACTGGGGGCCTGTGATCAGCAGTGTGCCTCAGTGATCAGTGCTGAGCCCATTGTTATTTGTCATTTATATTAATGATTTGGATGAGAATATAGGGGGCATGGTTAGTAGGTTTGCAGACTACACCAAGATTGGTGGCATAGTGGACAGTGAAGAAAGTTATCTCCAATTGCTGGAAAGAGTGGAGGCCCAAAGAGACTTGGGGCGGTCACGTCAACATAGAAAATAGGAGGAGGAAGAGGCCATTCAGCCCTTCGAGCCTGACCCACCATTCAACACTATCATGGCCGATCCTCTGTCTCAATGTCATACCCCAGCGCTCTCCCCATACACCTCGACACCTTTAGAGTCTAGAAATCTATCTGTTTCCTCCTTAAATATATTCAGTGACTTGGTCTCCACAGCTTTCTGTGGGAGAGAATTCCACAGGTTCACCACCCTCTGAGTGAAGAGGTTTCCCCTCATCTCAGTCCCAAATGGCCTCCCCCGTATCCTGAGACTGTGACCCCTTGTTCCAGACACCCCCAGCCGGAGGAAACAATATCCCTGTATCCAGCCTGTCCAGCACTGTCAGAATTTTATACCTTTCAATTAGATCCCCGCTCACTCTTCTCCATTCCAGTGAATACAGGCCCAGCCGACCCAATCTCCCCTCAGACATCAATGCTGCCATCCCAGGAATCAGTCTGGTGAACATTCACTGCTCTCCCTCTGTGGCAAGTACATCCTTCCTCAGATAAGGAGAGGAACACTGGACACAAGACTCCAGGTGTGGTCTCACCGAGGCTCTGTCCAGCTGCAGTAAGACATCCTTGCTCTTCTACTCCAATCCTCTTGCAATGAAGGACAACATGGGTGGTACAGTGGTTAGCTCTGCTGCCTCACAGTGCAACGGACCTGGGTTCAATTCCGGTCTCGGGTGACTGTCTGTGTGGAGTTTGCACGTTCTCCCCGTGTCTGTGTGTGTTTCCTCCGGGTGCTCCGGTTTCCTCCCACACTCCAAAGATGTGCGCGTTAGGTTGATTGCCCATGATAAATTGCCCCTTAATGCCAGGGGGATTAGGATATTGTGAGTGAGACTGTGGGAGTGTTCTCTATCTGTGTGTGTGTGTGTGTCTGTCTGTGTGTGAGACTGTGCGTGTATCTGTGTGTGTGTGTGTGTGACTGTGCGTGTATCTGTGTGTGTGTGTGTGTGTGCATCACTGCGTTTGTTGTCAGTGAGTTTGTGTGTGTTTCACTATCTTCCTGTCTCTCAGTCCCCCAGTCCCAGAATCTGCTTCTCTTTACACAGATGCTGCCTGTCCTGCTCAGTATTCCGGCATTGACTATTTCACAATCTGAGGAGTTGTGAATGGTGCGATCATCAGCGAACATCTCACCTATGGAGGGAAGGTCAGTGATGGAGCAGCTGAAGATGGTTGGGGCCTCGGACACTCACCCTGAGGAACTCCTGCAGTGATGTCCTGGGACTGAGAGGATCGGCTTTGAGATAATCGGCACATTGGGGGAAAGCTTGGGAAGCAGAGGATGCTGATTTAAGGTAAATGGCGACAGCGGCAACATGAGGCAATATCTGTGGCTTTGGAGTGATCCTTGTTGTACCCCACTATTAGCTGCTTGCCCACCTGAATATCTCACTGTTACTCTCTGCATTACTATCTCATCCCTATCTCTCAGTGACTCTGCCTCTCTCCATCTCTCCGGGGAAATTATAATGGGGAGCAAAGAAATGGCAGAAGAATTGAACATATACTTTGGTTCTGTCTTCACAAAAGAGGCACAGATCACCTGGCAGAAATGTTAGGGATCCAATGGTTTAGTGAGAGTGCGGAATTGAATTGAAGGAAATCAGTATTAGTAAGAAAATGGTGCTGGGGGAATGAATGGGGTTAAAGGCTGACAAAGCCCCAGGGCCTGATAATCTACATCCCAGAGTATTAAAGGAAGCAGCGCTGGAAATATTGGATGCATTGCTGGTCATCTTCCAAAATTCTATAGACTCTGGAGCAGTTCCTACAGATTGGGGGGTGGCAAATGTAATCCCACTATTTAAAATAATCTTTTCACTTGCGTGTAATTTATCACAGAACACGGGCAGCATGGGCTTATCGGGAATGATGGGATAGTGTTGGGGTGGAGAGGTTATTCCTTCAAGTGGAAATCAGTGTCGTTTTGAAATGTGTTGAGGGTTTCTGCCTCTCCCCATTCAATCCTTCCCAACCTCTCTATCGAGGCTCCTTCTCACTTTCTACCAGACAATTATTTGTGTTTGAGAGCGGGTGCAGAGGAGATTGAAATGAAACGGACAGACAGTTAACTCCAACACTGAGAAATGTGAGGTGATGCACTTTGGACAATAAGTTGATGAGAGAATCCATAAACCAACTGGGAACAAGTTAAATCATGTGCAGGTAAAGGGAAAGCTTTTATACCTCCATCAATCTGTGTCTCTCTCTTTTTCTCACTCTCTGTGTCTGTGTCTTCTGTCCATCTCTCCCTTTCTGGGAATCAGTGAAAAATATCCACAAATATCAGGCAGCCATTTGGCGTTTCTTCCCAGTGGCCATTTTGTGTGAACGCAGCACTGAGATATTTCTGACAGAGTTGTCTCTTCACTCAAGTAATGTTAGTATTTGAAATGTGACAGATACGCAGCTATGAGGATTTTTATTTCTGGGAAAACTGAACTCACATTGAACAGCATCCCAGTGTGGGATTTAAACTCTAGTTTGTTTCAGTCCTGGGGAGAGAGATGGAGCGAGAGGGAGAGATACAGATACAGAGGCAGAGAGACACAGAAACAGGATGGGATTGTGCTGTACATGTTTCAGAGCTGACACTGAGACACACACGAGATGTACAATCGCAGACCAGAGTGAATCATTTTCTGTGACCTGCAGTGTCCTGGACATGGACAGAAGCTGAAGTTTACTCCGGGTGCTCCGGTTTCATCCCACACTCCAAAGATAGAACAAAGAAAATTACAGCACGGGAACAGGTCTTTCAGCTCTCCAAGCCTGCACCGACCATGCTGCCTGACTGAACTAAAACCCCCTACCCTTCCGGGGACCATATCCCTCCATTCCCATCTTATTCATGTCTTTGTCAAGACGCCCTTGAAAAGTCACAATCGTATCCGTTTCCACTTCCTCCCCCGGCAACGAGTTCCAGGCACCCACCACCCTCTGTGCAAAAAAACTTTCCTCCCACATCTCCTTTAAACCTTGCCCCTCGCACCTTAAACCTATGCCCCCGAGTAATAACTCTTCCACCCTGGGAAAAATCTTCTGACTATCCACTCTGTCCATGCCTCTCATAATCTGGCAGACTTCGATCAGGCGAACAGGTTAAGTGGATTGGCCAAGCTAAAGTGTCCCTTAGTGTCAGGAGGATTAGCTGAGGTAAATGTATGGGATGATAGGGATGGGGCCTGGGTGGGATTGTGGTCAGTGCAGACTCGATAGGCCGAATGGCCTCCTGCACTGCAGGATTCTATGAACCCTGTTCTGTATTTGGTTTGGGATTGTTTGTTGAAAAGTGTAGTTGAAGTGTTACTCTGTAATGCTGGAATTTAGGCTACGGGATGATTGGATCAAACACTTCAAGATAATAAGGGGAATGGAGAGGACTGATAAAGAACAACTTTTCCTGCTGGTTGGGGAGTCCAGGACTTGGGGACATTTGGACTTCAAACAATGTTGAGGATTTTAGACTTGTCGGAGCGGAATTCAGAAACACTCCCTCTCTCTCTCTGTCCCTCTCTCTCTCTGACCCTCTCTCTCTTTGTCCCTCTCTCTCTGTGTCCCTCTGTCTCTGTCTCCCTCTCTCTGTCTCCCTCTCTCTGTGTCTCCCTCTCTCTGTGTGTCTCCCTCTCTCTGTGTGTCTCCCTCTCTCTGTGTGTCTCCCTCTCTCTGTGTGTCTCCCTCTCTCTGTGTGTCTCCCTCTCTCTGTGTGTCTCCCTCTCTGTGTGTCTCCATCTCTGTGTGTCTCCCTCTCTGTGTGTCTCCCTCTCTCTGTGTGTCTCCCTCTCTCTGTGTGTCTCCCTCTCTCTGTGTGTCTCCCTCTCTCTGTGTGTCTCCCTCTCTCTGTGTGTCTCCCTCTCTCTGTGTGTCTCCCTCTCTCTGTGTGTCTCCCTCTCTCTGTGTGTCTCCCTCTCTCTGTGTGTCTCCCTCTCTCTGTGTGTCTCCCTCTCCCTCTCTCTGTGTGTCTCCCTCTCTCTGTGTGTCTCCCTCTCTGTGTCCCTCTCCCTCTGCCACTCTTTATCTCTGTCTCTCTCTTTCTGTGTGTCTCCCTCTCTGTGTCTCCCTCTCTGTGTCTCCCTCTCTGTGTCTCCCTCTCTGTGTCTCCCTCTCTGTGTCTCCCTCTCTGTGTCTCCCTCTCTGTGTCTCCCTCTCTGTGTCTCCCTCTCTGTGTCTCCCTCTCTGTGTCTCCCTCTCTGTGTCTCCCTCTCTGTGTCTCCCTCTCTGTGTCTCCCTCTCTGTGTCCCCCTCTCTGTGTCCCCCTCTCTGCGTCCCCCTCTCTGCGTCCCCCTCTCTGCGTCCCCCTCTCTGCGTCTCCCTCTCTGCGTCTCCCTCTCTGCGTCTCCCTCTCTGCGTCTCCCTCTCTGCGTCTCCCTCTCTGCGTCTCCCTCTCTGCGTCTCCCTCTCTGCGTCTCCCTCTCTGCGTCTCCCTCTCTGCGTCTCCCTCTCTGCGTCTCCCTCTCTGCGTCTCCCTCTCTGCGTCTCCCTCTCTGCGTCTCCCTCTCTCTGCGTCTCCCTCTCTCTGCGTCTCCCTCTCTCTGCGTCTCCCTCTCTCTGCGTCTCCCTCTCTCTGCGTCTCCCTCTCTCTGCGTCTCCCTCTCTCTGCGTCTCCCTCTCTCTGCGTCTCCCTCTCTCTGCGTCTCCCTCTCTCTGCGTCTCCCTCTCTCTGCGTCTCCCTCTCCCTGCGTCTCCCTCTCCCTGCGTCTCCCTCTCCCTGCGTCTCCCTCTCCCTGCGTCTCCCTCTCCCTGCGTCTCCCTCTCCCTGCGTCTCCCTCTCCCTGCGTCTCCCTCTCCCTGCGTCTCCCTCTCCCTGCGTCTCCCTCTCCCTGCGTCTCCCTCTCCCTGCGTCTCCCTCTCCCTGCGTCTCCCTCTCCCTGCGTCTCCCTCTCCCTGCGTCTCCCTCTCCCTGCGTCTCCCTCTCCCTGCGTCTCCCTCTCCCTGCGTCTCCCTCTCCCTGCGTCTCCCTCTCCCTGCGTCTCCCTCTCCCTGCGTCTCCCTCTCCCTGCGTCTCCCTCTCCCTGCGTCTCCCTCTCCCTGCGTCTCCCTCTCCCTGCGTCTCCCTCTCCCTGCGTCTCCCTCTCCCTGCGTCTCCCTCTCCCTGCGTCTCCCTCTCCCTGCGTCTCTCCCTGCGTCTCCCTCTCCCTGCGTCTCCCTCTCCCTGCGTCTCCCTCTCCCTGCGTCTCCCTCTCCCTGCGTCTCCCTCTCCCTGCGTCTCCCTCTCCCTGCGTCTCCCTCTCCCTGCGTCTCCCTCTCCCTGCGTCTCCCTCTCCCTGCGTCTCCCTCTCCCTGCGTCTCCCTCTCCCTGCGTCTCCCTCTCCCTGCGTCTCCCTCTCCCTGCGTCTCCCTCTCCCTGCGTCTCCCTCTCCCTGCGTCTCCCTCTCCCTGCGTCTCCCTCTCCCTGCGTCTCCCTCTCCCTCTCCCTGCGTCTCCCTCTCCCTGCGTCTCCCTCTCCCTGCGTCTCCCTCTCCCTGCGTCTCCCTCTCCCTGCGTCTCCCTCTCCCTGCGTCTCCCTCTCCCTGCGTCTCCCTCTCCCTGCGTCTCCCTCTCCCTGCGTCTCCCTCTCCCTGCGTCTCCCTCTCCCTGCGTCTCCCTCTCCCTGCGTCTCCCTCTCCCTGCGTCTCCCTCTCCCTGCGTCTCCCTCTCCCTGCGTCTCCCTCTCCCTGCGTCTCCCTCTCCCTGCGTCTCCCTCTCCCTGCGTCTCCCTCTCCCTGCGTCTCCCTCTCCCTGCGTCTCCCTCTCCCTGCGTCTCCCTCTCCCTGCGTCTCCCTCTCCCTGCGTCTCCCTCTCCCTGCGTCTCCCTCTCCCTGCGTCTCCCTCTCCCTGCGTCTCCCTCTCCCTGCGTCTCCCTCTCCCTGCGTCTCCCTCTCACTGCGTCTCCCTCTCTCTGCGTCTCCCTCTCTCTGCGTCTCCCTCTCTCTGCGTCTCCCTCTCTCTGCGTCTCCCTCTCTCTGCGTCTCCCTCTCTCTGCGTCTCCCTCTCTCTGCGTCTCCCTCTCTCTGCGTCTCCCTCTCTCTGCGTCTCCCTCTCTCTGCGTCTCCCTCTCTCTGCGTCTCCCTCTCTCTGCGTCTCCCTCTCTCTGCGTCTCCCTCTCTCTGCGTCTCCCTCTCTCTGCGTCTCCCTCTCTCTGCGTCTCCCTCTCTCTGCGTCTCCCTCTCTCTGCGTCTCCCTCTCTCTGCGTCTCCCTCTCTCTGCGTCTCCCTCTCTCTGCGTCTCCCTCCCTCTGCGTCTCCCTCCCTCTGCGTCTCCCTCCCTCTGCGTCTCCCTCCCTCTGCGTCTCCCTCCCTCTGTGTCTCCCTCCCTCTGTGTCTCCCTCCCTCTGTGTCTCCCTCCCTCTGTGTCTCCCTCCCTCTGTGTCTCCCTCCCTCTGTGTCTCCCTCCCTCTGTGTCTCCCTCCCTCTGTGTCTCCCTCCCTCTGTGTCTCCCTCCCTCTGTGTCTCCCTCCCTCTGTGTCTCCCTCCCTCTGTGTCTCCCTCCCTCTGTGTCTCCCTCCCTCTGTGTCTCCCTCCCTCTGTGTCTCCCTCCCTCTGTGTCTCCCTCCCTCTGTGTCTCCCTCCCTCTGTGTCTCCCTCCCTCTGTCTCTCCCTCTCTCTGTCTCTCCCTCTCTCTGTCTCTCCCTCTCTCTGTCTCTCCCTCTCTCTGTCTCTCCCTCTCTCTGTCTCTCCCTCTCTCTGTCTCTCCCTCTCTCTGTCTCTCCCTCTCTCTGTCTCTCCCTCTCTCTGTCTCTCCCTCTCTCTGTCTCTCCCTCTCTCTGTCTCTCCCTCTCTCTGTCTCTCCCTCTCTCTGTCTCTCCCTCTCTCTGTCTCGCTGCCGCTCTCCCTCTGTCTCATTCTCTGTCTGTCTCTCTCTCTCTCTCTCTGTGTCCCTCTCCCTCTGCCACTCTTTATCTCTGTCTCTCTCTCTGTGTCCCTCTCCCTCTGCCACTCTTTATCTCTGTCTCTCTCTTTCTGTGTGTCTCCCTCTCTGTGTCTCCCTCTCTGTGTCTCCCTCTCTGTGTCTCCCTCTCTGTGTCTCCCTCTCTGTGTCTCCCTCTCTGTGTCTCCCTCTCTGTGTCTCCCTCTCTGTGTCTCCCTCTCTGTGTCTCCCTCTCTGTGTCTCCCTCTCTGTGTCTCCCTCTCTGTGTCTCCCTCTCTGTGTCTCCCTCTCTGTGTCTCCCTCTCTGCGTCTCCCTCTCTGCGTCTCCCTCTCTGCGTCTCCCTCTCTGCGTCTCCCTCTCTGCGTCTCCCTCTCTGCGTCTCCCTCTCTGCGTCTCCCTCTCTGCGTCTCCCTCTCTGCGTCTCCCTCTCTGCGTCTCCCTCTCTGCGTCTCCCTCTCTCTGCGTCTCCCTCTCTCTGCGTCTCCCTCTCTCTGCGTCTCCCTCTCTCTGCGTCTCCCTCTCTCTGCGTCTCCCTCTCTCTGCGTCTCCCTCTCTCTGCGTCTCCCTCTCTCTGCGTCTCCCTCTCTCTGCGTCTCCCTCTCTCTGCGTCTCCCTCTCTCTGCGTCTCCCTCTCTCTGCGTCTCCCTCTCTCTGCGTCTCCCTCTCTCTGCGTCTCCCTCTCTCTGCGTCTCCCTCTCTCTGCGTCTCCCTCTCTCTGCGTCTCCCTCTCTCTGCGTCTCCCTCTCTCTGCGTCTCCCTCTCTCTGCGTCTCCCTCTCTCTGCGTCTCCCTCTCTCTGCGTCTCCCTCTCTCTGCGTCTCCCTCTCTCTGCGTCTCCCTCTCTCTGCGTCTCCCTCTCTCTGCGTCTCCCTCTCTCTGCGTCTCCCTCTCTCTGCGTCTCCCTCTCTCTGCGTCTCCCTCTCTCTGCGTCTCCCTCTCTCTGCGTCTCCCTCTCTCTGCGTCTCCCTCTCTCTGCGTCTCCCTCTCTGCGTCTCCCTCTCTCTGCGTCTCCCTCTCTCTGCGTCTCCCTCTCTCTGCGTCTCCCTCTCTCTGCGTCTCCCTCTCTCTGCGTCTCCCTCTCTCTGCGTCTCCCTCTCTCTGCGTCTCCCTCTCTCTGCGTCTCCCTCTCTCTGCGTCTCCCTCTCTCTGCGTCTCCCTCTCTCTGCGTCTCTCCCTCTCTGCGTCTCTCCCTCTCTGCGTCTCTCCCTCTCTGCGTCTCTCCCTCTCTGCGTCTCTCCCTCTCTGCGTCTCTCCCTCTCTGCGTCTCTCCCTCTCTGCGTCTCTCCCTCTCTGCGTCTCTCCCTCTCTGCGTCTCTCCCTCTCTGCGTCTCTCCCTCTCTGCGTCTCTCCCTCTCTGCGTCTCTCCCTCTCTGCGTCTCTCCCTCTCTGCGTCTCTCCCTCTCTGCGTCTCTCCCTCTCTGCGTCTCTCCCTCTCTGCGTCTCTCCCTCTCTGCGTCTCTCCCTCTCTGCGTCTCTCCCTCTCTGCGTCTCTCCCTCTCTGCGTCTCTCCCTCTCTGCGTCTCTCCCTCTCTGCGTCTCTCCCTCTCTCCGTCTCTCCCTCTCTCTGTCTCTCCCTCTCTCTGTCTTTCTCCCTCTTTGTCTCTCTCTGTCTCTCTCCGTCTTTGTCTCTCTCCGTCTTTGTCTCTCTCCGTCTCTGTCTCTCTCCGTCTCTGTCTGTCTCTCTCCGTCTTTGTCTCTCTCCGTCTTTGTCTCTCTGTCTCTCTCCGTCTCTGTCTCTCTCCGTCTCTGTCTCTCTCCGTCTTTGTCTCTCTCCGTCTTTGTCTCTCTCCGTCTTTGTCTCTCTCCGTCTTTGTCTCTCTCCGTCTTTGTCTCTCTCTGTCTCTCTCTCTCTGCCTCTCTGTTTTTCTCTCTCTGTCTCTCTGTTTTTCTCTCTCTTTCTGGCCCCCTCTCGCTCTGTCTCTCTGTCTTTGCGTCTCTGTCTCTCTCTCACTCTCTCAGTCTCTTCCTCTCTCAGTCTCTCCCTCTCTCAGTCTCTCCCTCTCTCAGTCTCTCCCTCTCTCAGTCTCTCCCTCTCTCAGTCTCTCCCTCTCTCAGTCTCTCCCTCTCTCAGTCTCTCCCTCCCTCAGTCTCTCCCTCCCTCAGTCTCTCCCTCCCTCAGTCTCTCCCTCCCTCAGTCTCTCCCTCTCTCTGCCTCTCCCTCTCTCTGTCTCTCCCTCTCTCTGTCTCTCCCTCTCTCTGTGTCTCTGTCTCTCTCACTGTCTCTCTCTTGGTCTGTCCCTCTCTCTCTCTCTCTCTCTCTCTGTCCCTCTCTCTCTCTGTGTCTCTGTCTCCCTCCCTCTGTGTCTCCCTCCCTCTGTGTCTCCCTCCCTCTGTGTCTCCCTCCCTCTGTGTCTCCCTCCCTCTGTGTCTCCCTCCCTCTGTGTCTCCCTCCCTCTGTGTCTCCCTCCCTCTGTGTCTCCCTCCCTCTGTGTCTCCCTCCCTCTGTGTCTCCCTCCCTCTGTGTCTCCCTCCCTCTGTGTCTCCCTCCCTCTGTGTCTCCCTCCCTCTGTGTCTCCCTCCCTCTGTGTCTCCCTCCCTCTCTGTCTCCCTCCCTCTCTGTCTCCCTCCCTCTCTGTCTCCCTCCCTCTGTGTCTCCCTCCCTCTGTGTCTCCCTCCCTCTGTGTCTCCCTCCCCTCTCTGTCTCCCTCCCTCTCTGTCTCCCTCCCTCTCTGTCTCCCTCCCTCTCTGTCTCCCTCCCTCTCTGTCTCCCTCCCTCTCTGTCTCCCTCCCTCTCTGTCTCCCACTCTCTCTGTCTCCCTCTCTCTCTGTCTCCCTCTCTCTCTGTCTCTCTCCGTCTTTGTCTCTCTCTGTCTCTTTCCGTTTTTGTCTCTCTCCGTTTTTGTCTCTCTCCGTTTTTGTCTCTCTCCGTCTTTGTCTCTCTCTCTCTCTGTCTCTCTCTATCTCTGTCTCTCTGTTTCTCTCTCTCTTTCTGGCCCCCTCTCGCTCTGTCTCTCTCTCTTTGCGGCTCTGTCTCTCTCTGTCTGTCTCTGTCGGTCTCTCTCTCTGTATCTGTCTCTCTCTCTCTCAATGTGTCTCCCTCTGTCCCTCTCTCTTTCTCTCTCTCTCTCTCTGTCTCTCTCTCTCTCTCTTTGTGTGTGTCTCTCTCTCTCTCTCTGTGTCACTCTGTCTCTCTCGCGCTCTATCTCTGTCTCCCTCTCTGTGTCTCTCTGTCTGTCTCTCTCTCTCTCCCTCTCTCTCTCTCTTTCTCGCTCTATCTTTCTCTCTCTCTCTGTCTCGTTCTCTCTGTCTCTCTCTCTGTCTCTCTCTCTCTCTGTCTCTCCCTCTCTCTGTCTCTCCCTCTCTCTGTCTCTCCCTCTCTCTGTCTCTCCCTCTCTCTGTCTCTCCCTCTCTCTGTCTCTCCCTCTCTCTGTCTCTCCCTCTCTCTGTCTCTCCCTCTCTCTGTCTCTCCCTCTCTCTGTCTCTCCCTCTCTCTGTCTCTCCCTCTCTCTGTCTCTCCCTCTCTCTGTCTCTCCCTCTCTCTGTCTCTCCCTCTCTCTGTCTCTCCCTCTGTCTGTCTCGCTGCCGCTCTCCCTCTGTCTCATTCTCTGTCTGTCTCTCTCTCTCTCTCTCTGTGTCCCTCTCCCTCTGCCACTCTTTATCTCTGTCTCTCTCTCTGTGTCCCTCTCCCTCTGCCACTCTTTATCTCTGTCTCTCTCTTTCTGTGTGTCTCCCTCTCTGTGTCTCCCTCTCTGTGTCTCCCTCTCTGTGTCTCCCTCTCTGTGTCTCCCTCTCTGTGTCTCCCTCTCTGTGTCTCCCTCTCTGTGTCTCCCTCTCTGTGTCTCCCTCTCTGTGTCTCCCTCTCTGTGTCTCCCTCTCTGTGTCTCCCTCTCTGTGTCTCCCTTGTCTCTCTGTGTCTCCCTCTCTGCGTCTCCCTCTCTGCGTCTCCCTCTCTGCGTCTCCCTCTCTGCGTCTCCCTCTCTGCGTCTCCCTCTCTCTGGCGTCTCCTCTTCTGGTCTCTCTCTGCGTCTCCCTCTCTCTGCGTCTCCCTCTCTCTGCGTCTCCCTCTCTCTGCGTCTCCCTCTCTCTGCGTCTCCCACTCTCTGCGTCTCCCTCTCTCTGCGTCTCCCTCTCTCTGCGTCTCCCTCTCTCTGCGTCTCCCTCTCTCTGCGTCTCCCTCTCTCTGCGTCTCCTCTCTCTGCGTCTCCCTCTCTCTGCGTCTCCCTCTCTCTGCGTCTCCCTCTCTCTGCGTCTCCCTCTCTCTGCGTCTCCCTCTCTCTGCGTCTCCCTCTCTCTGCGTCTCCCTCTCTCTGCGTCTCCCTCTCTCTGCGTCTCCCTCTCTCTGCGTCTCCCTCTCTCTGCGTCTCCCTCTCTCTGCGTCTCCCTCTCTCTGCGTCTCCCTCTCTCTGCGTCTCCCTCTCTCTGCGTCTCCCTCTCTCTGCGTCTCCCTCTCTCTGCGTCTCCCTCTCTCTGCGTCTCCCTCTCTCTGCGTCTCCCTCTCTCTGCGTCTCCCTCTCTCTGCGTCTCTTCCTCTCTGCGTCTCTCCCTCTCTGCGTCTCTCCCTCTCTGCGTCTCTCCCTCTCTGCGTCTCTCCCTCTCTGCGTCTCTCCCTCTCTTCGTCTCTCCCTCTCTGCGTCTCTCCCTCTCTGCGTCTCTCCCTCTCTGCGTCTCTCCCTCTCTGCGTCTCTCCCTCTCTGCGTCTCTCCCTCTCTGCGTCTCTCCCTCTCTGCGTCTCTCCCTCTCTGCGTCTCTCCCTCTCTGCGTCTCTCCCTCTCTGCGTCTCTCCCTCTCTGCGTCTCTCCCTCTCTGCGTCTCTCCCTCTCTGCGTCTCTCCCTCTCTGCGTCTCTCCCTCTCTGCGTCTCTCCCTCTCTGCGTCTCTCCCTCTCTGCGTCTCTCCCTCTCTGCGTCTCTCCCTCTCTGCGTCTCTCCCTCTCTGCGTCTCTCCCTCTCTGCGTCTCTCCCTCTCTGCGTCTCTCCCTCTCTGCGTCTCTCCCTCTCTGCGTCTCTCCCTCTCTGCGTCTCTCCCTCTCTGCGTCTCTCCCTCTCTGCGTCTCTCCCTCTCTGCGTCTCTCCCTCTCTGCGTCTCTCCCTCTCTGCGTCTCTCCCTCTCTGCGTCTCTCCCTCTCTGCGTCTCTCCCTCTCTGCGTCTCTCCCTCTCTGCGTCTCTCCCTCTCTGCGTCTCTCCCTCTCTGCGTCTCTCCCTCTCTGCGTCTCTCCCTCTCTGCGTCTCTCCCTCTCTGCGTCTCTCCCTCTCTGCGTCTCTCCCTCTCTTGCGTCTCTCCCTCTCTGCGTCTCTCCCTCTCTGCGTCTCTCCCTCTCTGCGTCTCTCCCTCTCTGCGTCTCTCCCTCTCTGCGTCTCTCCCTCTCTGCGTCTCTCCCTCTCTGCGTCTCTCCCTCTCTGCGTCTCTCCCTCTCTGCGTCTCTCCCTCTCTGCGTCTCTCCCTCTCTGCGTCTCTCCCTCTCTGCGTCTCTCCCTCTCTGCGTCTCTCCCTCTCTGCGTCTCTCCCTCTCTGCGTCTCTCCCTCTCTGCGTCTCTCCCTCTCTGCGTCTCTCCCTCTCTGCGTCTCTCCCTCTCTGCGTCTCTCCCTCTCTGCGTCTCTCCCTCTCTGCGTCTCTCCCTCTCTGCGTCTCTCCCTCTCTGCGTCTCGCCCTCTCTGCGTCTCGCCCTCTCTGCGTCTCTCCCTCTCTGCGTCTCTCCCTCTCTGCGTCTCTCCCTCTCTCTGCCTCTCCCTCTCTCTGCCTCTCCCTCTCCTCAGTCTCTCCCTCTCTCAGTCTCTCCCTCTCTCAGTCTCTCCCTCTCTCAGTCTCTCCCTCTCTCAGTCTCTCCCTCTCTCAGTCTCTCCCTCTCTCAGTCTCTCCCTCTCTCAGTCTCTCCCTCTCTCTCTGTCTCCCTCTCTCTCTGTCTCCCTCTCTCTCTGTCTCCCTCTCTCTCTGTCTCCCTCTCTCTCTGTCTCCCTCTCTGTCTTTCTCCCTCTCTCTGTCTTTCTCCCTCTTTGTCCCTCTCTGTCTCTCTCCGTCTTTGTCTCTCTCCGTCTTTGTCTCTCTCCGTCTTTGTCTCTCTCCCTCTCTGTCTCTCTCCGTCTCTGTCTCTCTCCGTCTCTGTCTGTCTCTCTCCGTCTTTGTCTCTCTCCGTCTTTGTCTCTCTCCCTCTCTGTCTCTCTCCGTCTCTGTCTTTCTCCGTCTCTGTCTCTCTCCGTCTTTGTCTCTCTCCGTCTTTGTCTCTCTCCGTCTTTGTCTCTCTCCGTCTTTGTCTCTCTCTGTCTCTCTCTCTCTGCCTCTCTGTTTTTCTCTCTCTGTCTCTCTGTTTTTCTCTCTCTTTCTGGCCATAGCCCTCTGAGCCACTCCCAATCCTTCTCAACCCCGCTTGCCCGCCCCCCGCTTGCCCGCCCCCCCGACTGCCCGCCCCCCGACTGCCCGCCCCCCGACTGCCCGCCCCCCGACTGCCCGCCCCCCGACTGCCCGCCCCCGACTGCCCGCCCCCCGACTGCCCGCCCCCCGACTGCCCGCCCCCCGACTGCCCGCCCCCCGACTGCCCGCCCCCCGACTGCCCGCCCCCCGACTGCCCGCCCCCCGACTGCCCGCCCCCCGACTGCCCGCCCCCCGACTGCCCGCCCCCCGACTGCCCGCCCCCCGACTGCCCGCCCCCCGACTGCCCGCCCCCCGACTGCCCGCCCCCCGACTGCCCCGCCCCCCGACTGCCCGCCCCCCGACTGCCCGCCCCCCGACTGCCCGCCCCCCGACTGCCCGCCCCCCGACTGCCCGCCCCCCGACTGCCCGCCCCCCGACTGCCCGCCCCCCGACTGCCCGCCCCCCGACTGCCCGCCCCCGACTGCCCGCCCCCCGACTGCCCGCCCCCCGACTGCCCGCCCCCCGACTGCCCGCCCCCCGACTGCCCGCCCCCCGACTGCCCGCCCCCCGACTGCCCGCCCCCGACTGCCCGCCCCCCGACTGCCCGCCCCCCGACTGCCCGCCCCCCGACTGCCCGCCCCCCGACTGCCCGCCCCCCGACTGCCCGCCCCCCGACTGCCCGCCCCCCGACTGCCCGCCCCCCGACTGCCCGCCCCCCGACTGCCCGCCCCCCGACTGCCCGCCCCCCGACTGCCCGCCCCCCGACTGCCCGCCCCCGACTGCCCGCCCCCCGACTGCCCGCCCCCCGACTGCCCGCCCCCCGACTGCCCGCCCCCCGACTGCCCGCCCCCCGACTGCCCGCCCCCCGACTGCCCGCCCCCCGACTGCCCGCCCCCCGACTGCCCGCCCCCCGACTGCCCGCCCCCCGACTGCCCGCCCCCCGACTGCCCGCCCCCCGACTGCCCGCCCCCCGACTGCCCGCCCCCCGACTGCCCGCCCCCCGACTGCCCGCCCCCCGACTGCCCGCCCCCCGACTGCCCGCCCCCCGACTGCCCGCCCCCCGACTGCCCGCCCCCCGACTGCCCGCCCCCCGACTGCCCGCCCCCCGACTGCCCGCCCCCCGACTGCCCGCCCCCCGACTGCCCGCCCCCCGACTGCCCGCCCCCCGACTGCCCGCCCCCCGACTGCCCGCCCCCCGACTGCCCGCCCCCCGACTGCCCGCCCCCCGACTGCCCGCCCCCCGACTGCCCGCCCCCCGACTGCCCGCCCCCCGACTGCCCGCCCCCCGACTGCCCGCCCCCCGACTGCCCGCCCCCCGACTGCCCGCCCCCCGACTGCCCGCCCCCCGACTGCCCGCCCCCCGACTGCCCGCCCCCCGACTGCCCCGCCCCCCGACTGCCCCGCCCCCCGACTGCCCCGCCCCCGAATCGCCCCCCCAATCACTCTCTCTCAGGAACTCACCGCCATAGCCCTCTGAGCCACTCCCAATCCTTCTCAACCCGCTGACCTCAATCTCCACTAATTCCCCCCCCAAAACTCCCCTTTCCCCCACCTGATTCCTTGTCCCTCTGCCCGATCTGCTTTAATCCGACTCTGTAAGCACCCCCTCCCCCTGCTCAATCTCTCTGACACCCACTGCCAATCTGACTCTCAGCCCCCTGAATCCTCCAAGTTCCTGCCCCAAATCCTCAGCCCCCCCCCCCAAAGGCTCCCTTTGCCCCCCCTGCCAAAATCAAGCCACCCAATCCTTCCTCAGTCCTCCCCACCCCTGAATCCCTCTGAGTCACCCCCCCACTCCGAATCGCTCGACACCCCCCCAATTCTAACCCTGATGCAAGGCCCCACCCTAAATCCCTCTCTGAATTTCCCCCCTCCCAAATCCCTATAAATCCACCCCGCCCTCAATCCCTTTCCCTCCACCCCGACTCGCCCCCCCGCTAACTCCCTCTGACTCCCTACCCCATCCAGACCCTCCCCAGATTCTAAGCCCCTGAGATTCCTCTGGAATCCCCCCTGAATGTCTCCCGAGATCGCACCCACCCTCGCCACATTCCTCTGCCCCCGAATCCTGCTCCCTCTCCAATCCCACCCCTTCAATCTGTCTGAGCACCAAACCATGTCTTTTAATCCCCGTAAACCCCCCAATCCCTCCTGTATCCCTCAGAACCCCAGAAATCCCCCTCTGAGCCCCCTCTTCCCAAATCCCCCTCAATTCCCCCCGATTCCCTCCCTCTCAGCCCCGCTAAATCCCAAAGTCCCCATGAGACCCTTAAATCCCCCTGAATCCCTCTAATTCCCGACCACAATCCCTGAGTCTACCCCTACATCCCTCTACACTCTCCCCCTTTAATCCCCCTCAATCCCCCCCCCACTCCAGCCAAATCTGTCATCCCTCCTCACAATCCCTCTAAATCTCCCGATCCTTCCCTCTGAGCCCCGTATCCCTCTAAGTTCCCCTCTTTCCCCCCCCGCCCCTCTCAACCTGGCAAATTCCCACTCCCTCCCTGTGAACAGCCTCTGGACTGACAGATCCCCCCCTTTCTAATTAGTACCCCCCCCCCCCCCCTCCGCGCGTCCATCCCCGTCCACCACCCCCCTGTAAACAGCTCCTGGTGGAGTTGGATGTGGAAACTCTGCCCATTTTAAACATTAACGTTCAAATGACTAATTCCCTTGACACTGAGCAGCCTGTGTTATAACATCCCCCACCCCCATCCTGTACAACAGACCCCCTGTCTGATTCCCCCTCCCCCCTCCTCCATTGCCCCCTTTCTCTGATAACCCCTGACTCTGGTCAGCCTGTGTTATAATATTCCCCCCTCTTGTACAACAGCCTCCCCCACCGGCCCCTTCCCTCTCTGTCTAATAGCCCCGGCTCTGAACAAGCCCCTGTATTACACACTCCCCCCTTTCAGCAGTGCTGAATCCCTCTGAATTGCCCCCGATTCCCTCCCTCTGCGTTCCTGGGCCCTTGCTGCTTGTGAACAGCAAACCCGTGATCTGGCCCGTCCCCCACGAGAGAGCAGAGAGAGAGAGAGATATAAGAAGACAGAGATAGAGAGAATGCTGCTGTAATTCAGACAGAATGATTCACAGAGAGGGGGAAGCAGAGATCAGAGAGATGGAGATGGGGAGGATGCGACTGTAATTCAGACTGATTCACAGAGAAGGAAGCAGAGATCAGAGAGAGGGGGAAGCAGATAGAGAGAGGGAAGCGATAGAGAGAGATAATAAAAGCAGAGTTAAAGTTAAAATTTTATTTGTTAATCACAAGTAGGCTTACATTAACACTGCAATGAAGTTATTGTGAAAAGATATAGAGATGGGGAGTGAGAGAGAATGCTGCTGTACTTCAGACAGAATGAGTCACAGAGAGGGAGCAGAGATAGACAGAGGGGGGAGCAGAGAGATAGAGAGAGAGACGGAGAGGAGGCTGCTGTGATTGAGATAAAATGATCCACAGAGAGAGAGATGTCCAGAGAGGCTGAGATACAAAGTGAGATGTCGAGATAAATAGAAAGTGGGGCTTTGGCAAGACAGAGTGACAAAGTTTCAGAGAGAGTGAAAGATAGAGAGAAGGAGAGAAAAAGGGAAAGATGCTGCCATTGTGAGAGGCTGAGGTATAAAGGATGAGGAGAGACAGGGATTGGAAAGATGTGGAGAAACAGTTCTGAGGATGGGGGAGTTGCACAGACAGAGCTTCAGGGAGAGGGATTGAAATCTGTGGGATTACATTGGAGCAGGGATCACTGGGAATACCCCCTCCCCCTGACACACAGACCACTAACCCTCCGTGTAAAAGCCCCACCAGTCTATCTGTGAATAAAAATGAACGACAAAGACACGGGGACTTTTATTAATATTTTTCTCTCTGGTTATAGCTCTTGTCCGAGGATTCCTCATGGCAAAACTATTCGCTCTCTGCATCGCCAAAGTTTCCAAAGGAATTCTCCTTGGAAGAGAGAAAGAGAAAATAAAGTGAAATTTGATTAAACACAAAACAAAAGCTGATTATAAACAATAAAAGGCACAGCAAGATCCCAGGACTTGCTGAAATTCACAATCTCACTGGGGGGGGTGAGGGAAACATTCAGTTTCACCTCCTCATTATTAAACCCTGACAAAATGGGAACACGTTTCAAATGCAATGAACTTCCAACTGCCTCCTGACTGTCCCGATATTGAATTTATTAAACACATCAAAGCATTCTGGGGGCTTTACTCCAGAGACAGGCCAGTGAAAAAACACAGGAGGCCCCAATGAAGTTCCCACTTCTATCAGTCACCTCTCTCCCCTCACTCTGTTTCTCCCTCTCCGTCTCCTACACACTTCCCCCAGATCTCTATCTGTCCAATACCCCGTCTCTGCTCCTGTCTCTGGATAACCTGTCCTGATCTCTGCTCTGTTTCTCTATCTCGAGGCGAATCTGGATTGAAATGCTCTCTCTAAGTTTCTGTCTGACCGTTTAAAATAAAACTCACAATCAAAAGGGAAATGAGAGGGGGGGGGGGGGGGGCGCGGGGGGGCAGGAAAATCCACAATCCCACCCTGAAGCGGCTGCTTCACATTTTATTGAACCATTGAATTCAGCCACTTAAACCCTGTTGGGGAATTAAGCGAATGCAAAAGTGCTGCTGAGATTTAGGCCGTGAAGCGCGGCCTAGTCACAGAGGCTGCATTATTCCTCAGGTGGAAAGAACAAACCCCCCTCTCTCCCACCCCCAGTTAAACAGAACAATCTTCTCCATCCACACCCACAAATCCCAGCGCCCTGTCTAAAAACACAAGCAGGACTCTGGGATTGAGAACAAGCCTTTCCCCCAGGCTCAGGAATTTGAATTTCAGCTCCCTCTCCCTCCCGAGTGCTTCACAGTGAGAGGGAGAGAGACTGGGAATGCTGCAATCAGGATCCCACAGGGAGTCCCACACTGCAGGAGGACACCTCCCCCCCCCCCCCCCCCAGAGCCTCTGTCTCTATCCCCCTACCCCCCTCCACTGAGCACCCAACACTCCCCACCCCTTCTCTGTTCACCCTGTTTCTCTCTCTCTCTACCCCACCCTCCTTCCCCTCCATCTTTTTATGTTTAAAGCATGGGGCTCTGTCATAGTGTGAGGAATATGGGGCAGGGGGACGGGGCAGGGGGACGGAGCATGAGTGCACAGCAAGATCCCACACACACACAGCTTGAACACGGCCAGATACAAAGTGATTTTGAAGTGAGGATTGGGGTGAAGTGAGTGGGAAATGAGGGAACCACACGTCTCCCTCTCTTTCCCCTCCATCTCTCCCCCACCGCAAATGAAAATAATAAGTCACTCCAGCATTGGTGCTGTTAGTACATTCGATCTGAACAGGGAACCTTCCACTTCGAGCAGAGTCACACCCTTCTCCCATTCCCTCTGTCTCTCGCTGTTTCTCTCTTTCTCTGCCTCTATCTCTGAACCTGTCCAGCCCCCTCTGTGTCTCTTTTGCTTTCCCCCCAGATCTATATATATCCAAACCCCATCTCTGCCCCGGTCTCTCCTACTCTGGATAATCTGTCCTGATCTCTGCTCTGTTTCTCCGTCTGGGGATGAATGGGGATTAAAATGCTCTCTCTGATAAGTTTCTGTCTGACCGTTTCAAATAATGACGTGTTGTGGGCCACGTTTGCTATTTCTCAGTGATTTCCATGGGGAAATGGGGAGGGAAGCTCCTCCTGCAAAGCCAGATCTCTCTCTCACTGCAATGTGGCAGCAGCCAGATTCCAATATCTTTACAACACATCAAATATGAGGAAAGTATATTTTCAAACACAACAGCACAGATTCAGCCTCAGTTACACAGTCGCTGTTTCTAAATCCCACCTTCTGGGAGGCTGTGAGTGAGGGTCTTTATCTCAGAGTAAAGTAAAAAGTAAAGTTTATTTCTTAGTCACAAGTAAGGCTTACATTAACACTGCAATGAAGTTACTGTGAAATTCTCCTAGTCGCCACACTGTGGCGCCTGTTAATGCACCAGAGTGGGTTAATGCACCGAACCAGAGACTGGGGAGCTGCTGGGCTGTGAGTGCACAGCGGAGGCTCCCCCCCCCCCCTCTAACCCACTCCCCTCCAATCTCTCTCCTCTCCCTGCCCCTCTGCCTTTGCCCTCTCTCCCTCTCTCTCTGTTACCATCCCTTTCTCTCTCTCTCTCCCTCCCTGATAACTCACAATCACGGGAGAAAGATTGAAGAGAAAGAGATATAGCAGGAAAACCCACAATCACATCCCAAATCCAATGAAAGGGTTGACCAGGATGTTGCCTGGTATGGAGGGTATTGGCTGTGAGGATTGATTGAATAAACTGGGATTGTTCTCCCTGGAAAGACGGAGGCTGAGGGACGACCAGCTGGAAGTTTATAAAATTATGAGGGGTGTGGCGAGGATAAACAGTTGGGAGCTTTTTCCCAGGACAGAAATGATAATTACAAGGGGAACAAGTTCAAGATAAGGGGGGAAAGGTTGAGTGGAGATGTGCGGGGAAGGTTTTTACACAGAGGGTGGTGGGGGCCTGGAATGCGCTGCCAAGTGAGGTGGTTGAGGCAGATACATTAGTGACATTTAAGACTTATCTGGATAGACACATGAACAAACGGGGTAGAGAGGGATACAGGCCATTGGTCTCGATAGGTAAACATGATCGGCGCAGGCTTGGAGGGCCAAAGGACCTGTTCCTGTGCTGTGCTGTTCTTTGTATTAAAGTGGCTGCTGCAGGTTTTATTCGACCGTCGAGTCCCATCGATTTAAACACAGGCACTGTTTGGAAAAGGAGCAAAATGCAAAAGCCTTCCTGAGGTTAGGCCTGGGATTGAGGCCTGGTCACAGAGGCTGCATTATACATCCTGGACAAAGAACAGGTTCCCCAGGCCCCGGGCAGTTCACCAGAACAATCCCCTCCAGCCCCGAAACCTCCCGGACAGGGCCTGGGAGGAGGGAGGGGGGGAGAAGGGAACCAGTGCTGCCCCCACCCCCTGTCCCCTTCCACCCTCCCCTCACACCACACGCAGCCCCCATTACAGAATCACAGAATCCTACAGTACAGAAGGAGGCCATTCGGCCCATCAGGTCTACACCAACCACATTCACATCCAGGCCCCATCCTCATTACTCCATGTGACTCTTTCTCTCTCTCTGTCTCCCTGTCTCTCTCTCTCTTTGTGTGACTTTCTCTCTGTCTCTCCCGATCTCTCTCTCCCTGTCTAATATTGTTATGAAGTTGCGTATATCAGGTTAAAAATGTGGTGCTTGACAAATGTAAATATTGAAAAGAAATGCTGAGAAAACCAAAACGAACCATCCAGCGTTGTGTCTTTAGAAAGCCTGTGTCTCTGTGCTGGGGATTTTAAACTGCAGAAAGCAGGCTGCAGAACACAACTTTACAACATTTGTGTCCAAAGCAGCAGCCAGAGTCCCAGCAGAGCAAAACAGGCTTTGAACTGGACCAATGATTTTAAAACAAGCTCTCAAACGCACACAACCAATTGCATTCAAATTGGGGCGTTGGTGACAGCCTCAAGCCACTCAAATTGCAGGAATACTGTGAGGAAATTCTGGGTATTTAAACCCGGGACAGGGGGAAATAACGGGGAGGGAGCGACCTTGCTGCCTCTTTAGATTGAAGGGGGGAGAGTCTGATACTGAATCCTGCAGTAATATATACAGCTTCATCACATCACCATCTAAATAGAAGCAGAAACCAACTCAGAAAGTATTCCAGACCCAAGCAGCAGAAGCAAGTTCACACTTCCAACAGACGCCTGGTTATTCGAGGGTGACTCTATTCTGTAATGATTTATTTCATTATTCCTGAGTGAGTCTTGTCCTTGGAACAGCATTCTACTGGGGAGTTCATTCAGTTTGTTCATTGTTTTAATAAGGTTGTCACCCAGTCTAAATTAAAGACCTGTTTGGTTGTTCCTGATGGAGAGAGTGTCAGATCTTGCTTTAATTTACCAATTTCTCCCACAGCACAAAGCTGTGCGGGTTCGGTGGATTGGCCGTGTTAAATTGACCCCAGTGTCAGGGGGATTAGCAGGTTAAAAGTGTGGGGTTACGGGAATAGGGCCTGGGTGGGATTGTGGTCGGTACAGACTAGATGGGCCGAATGACCTCCTTCTGCACTGTAGGGATTGAATGTCTAAAACCAGTCGCTTCCTCCTGTCTCACACACACTTATTTAAGATTACGAGGCGAGGTGTATCCCTTTAGGGGGTTACAAAATAGCGCAGAGGGAAACATCACCTCAGAGTGGTAACAATATTTATAATCCCACAATCACACACCCACCCTCCCTTAGTCAATGAATGAATGATTCAAATGACAATGAAGGTAATTCTGCACAGCAAGATCCCACTGCCAGTCCCACAGTGGAGGAGGACACCCCCAGACTCTGTGTCTCTTTCCCCCTGCCCCTCCTGAGACCCTCTCACACCTCCCCCACCCCCTCTCTGTTTAGCTCTCCCTCCATTTCTCTATCTCTCTCTCTCTGCCTCCTCCGCCTCCCCAACCCTTCTCCTTCCCCTCAATCTTTCCTGTTTAAAGTTCTGCTCACGGTCACAGTGCGAGGAATAGGGAGCCAGACCCACCTGTGTGCACAGCAAGATCCCACACACACAACCTGGTGAGGGCCAGATTAAATAAATGTTGTGGGTGAGGACTGCAGGAGAGTGTGTGGGAAATGGGATCCACTCCTCTCTCTCTCTCTCTCTCTTCCCAAATTAAATTGACAACAATTCACATTGGTGTTTTCTTAAACATTTTATTGAAAGATGAAATATAGACAGGAATGTCTGGGGAGAGAGAGAGGGGAGGGGAGGGGTGCTGGGATTGGTAAGAACACTGGAGAGACAGAGAAATTCTATACCCCCCCCCCCATCCAAATAGAAATTCCTGGGAAAAGAGAGAGAGAAAAGAATCTGGAGTCACACAGCACAGAAACAGGCCCTTCGGCCCACCAGCTCCATGCTGGCCATCAAATCCCAATCTATCCTCCTCCCATTCCCCAGCACTTGCTCAAGAGCCTACGATGCCTCGGTGATTAAAGTGCTTGAATTTACCCGACCCCTTTTCAAGCTTTTTCCTTGAACCCACTTTGCGGTCCCTGAGCCAGATTTTGTTTGAAAATAAAAAGTGTGGGCGCTGTTGCTGTGCAGGCAAAGGCCACAGGCCCAGTGTGTGCACAGCAAGATCCCACAGTAGCAGCAGCAATGTGAACCTGAATCAGATGGGACACAGTCCTCCCCCCACCCCTCCCCCACTCTCTTGCCTGCTGTGAGCCCCCTTCCCCACTCACTACCCTGTGTGTGTCTGTGTGTGTGTGTCTGCATCATCCCAAATCTCCAGAAAGGCCGGAACTCCCTCTTAAAAGTAACCCATTTTAAAACTAAAATCCCTGTGGTGCACAGCAAGATCCCACAAAGTGCAGTCAGCTGTGTTGAGCATTTTTTAAATTTGGGAATTGTTTATACAGAGTGAGGGAGCCAGAGAGGGGCTGAGACAGTGAAATCCCTCTCTCAGGACCCTCAGAATTAAACTGGAGACCCTGTCCCTCACTGAAACCCCCCCCTCCCTCTAACAGCCTGTGTCTCTCCCCCTGCATCTAATCCACAACTCCAGCTGTTTCCATCCCTCCCTCTTCCTCTCTCTCCCTGCCTCTCTGTCTCCATCTGTTTCTGCTCGAGAAGAGACAGGGAGAGAGAGGACAGGGAGAGAGAGAGACGGGGAGAGACAGAGATAAAGCGAGAGAGACAGATATTTGATAATTAATTGTGTATGGTCGCATTATTGAGTGTGGTTTAATTTGGTGATTTTTTTATACAGAGAGGCAGAGAGAGAGGTGAAGACAGTGACATTCTCCCCCTGGCACCCTCGCAAGTTCAAAGACACAAAAGCTGCAGACACTCTCACACACAAACTGGGTTTGGTAAGTTTCCCAATCTCTGCAGCTTCCCATGTGGCCCAGGGTTTGAATTGAAATTTAAAAGCAGCTTGGAGAGACTGCAGGATTTTTGAGTTGAGTTTCTCCCCCCGTCACCCTGTAAATATAAAATAGAAATTCCTGGATTAAAATATTCCCTTGGACAGAGCAGAGGGAATGTGTGAGTGGTGTGTGTGTGTGTCTGAGACCTGGGCTGGATTTGGGAATATCTGCCTGCTGAAGAGGGTCAGTGAAACCATCCTGGCTGAATATCTCATCGCTAAAGAGTCACAGAGAGAGATATCTGATCAATAAATGTGTTACTGAACCCACTCTGGATGCTCCCTCTATCTCTGTCTTTCTCACTAACTTCATTGCAGTGTTAATGTAAGCCTTGTGACACTAAGAAATAAACTTTAAATCTTTCAACTTTAAAAACTCTCTCTTTCTGTCTCTCTCAGTAACTGCAGCGTTAATGTAAGCCTTACTTGTGACACGAATAAACAAACTTTAAAACTTTAAATATCCTCTCTGTCTCTTTCTGTCTCTTTATCTATGTCTCTGTCTCTGTGTGTCTCTGTCTCTCTCAGTAACTTCATTGCAGTGTTAATGTAAGCCTTACTTGTGACACTAATAATCAAACTTTAAAACTTTCAACGTTAAAACCTCTGTCTGTGTGTCTCTGTCTCAATTCAGACACTAGTTCAGTGCCAGGTTGAGAGGGGGTCAGTATTGAGCAGAGTGGGAGGCAGTTTGATACAAAGTTTGCAGAAACTGCAGCGAGTGTTTGTAAACATGTTGGGGTTGTGGAAAGGTCAGTGTGTAACAAGCTGAGGGAAGGTGTTTCCACTTCACATGTGGCTACTTTTTGACAGAGTTACCTTTGCATCTACAGGGAGCTCTGAAGCCTCATGGCTTTCTGCCTGCCTCTGTTTGAACAGTTTAATATGTTTCAGCACTGAGACCTCTGGCCCTTGTTGGGAATATCAGTCTCCCAGAATACCAGTATACCTGACTGCCCACCTCCCCGCCCGCCAACCCCAGCCCCCAACCCTGTGTGTGTGTTGTCCCAAGTCTGGAGACTTCCCCACAGTCCCCTGAAAGGTTTAAACTGCCTCTGAGAAAACACCCCTTTTTAAAACAAAATCCCCAGCAAGATCCCACAAGGTGCAGTCAGCTGTGTTGAGTGTTTTGTAATTTGGGAAAAGTTTATACAGAGAGAGAGAGAGAGTGAGGCAGAGAGGGGCTGAGACAGTGAAATCAAACCCCCCCGGGACACCCAGAATGAAAATTACACAGCACAAAATCCCAGGATTGCCCCTTTCCAGGTTTTACTGAGAGATTGTCCAACTAAATATTAATTCCTGGGAAAAAGAGGGAGAGAGAGAGAATAAAGAGAGGCAGATAGAGGAAGGAAATGGAGAGAAAAGCAGAGAGAAATAGACAGAATGGGGGAAAAGCTGTGGAGAGGATGAAATGAAAATCTGAACATCTGTTAACTGAATTGTAAAGGCCTCTGTGAATTTTATTCAACAATTAGGTTCATTGCTCTGTCTCCGACCCCTGTTATTTTAGATTTAAAGCAAACTTATAGACAGTTTCATACATAATTTACTCTGCCACCCACCAAAGGGTTAACGTGTTCGCGACTAATTGCAAAGCCGGGATATTTTAACCCCAGGGTTTCAAACTCCAGCCCCCCTCCCCACAATCGAATCCGAGGAAGCAAGATTAAAATTAAACCTGGATCAGGATAATAAAGAGACAACAACTCACTTGCAGCCTATAGAACAGGCTTCAGTCCATCCATCCTCCTCTGGAGAAAAGCCCCTTGTCCAAGGATTCCGAGTCCCGTTGCAGTCTTCAAAATTCAAATTCCTGGGGAGAAGAGAGAAAATAGTTAATTAAAATACAAGAAAATATTTAAATTAAATAGCACAAGAGCCCAGGATTCCCCTTCTCAGATTTTACTGAGAGATTGTCTAACTAGATATGAATTCTTGGGGAAAAGAGAGAGAAAATTAATTAAATACAAGAAAACATTGAAATTAAATCTCACCAAAACGCAGGATTCCCCCTTCTCAGTTACACAATCTCTCAGAAACATCAGAATGGCATGAACAGAGAGAGAGAAGTCTACAAACAGAATCTCCTAAAACTGAATTCAAATATCCACAAACCCCCAGTCCATCCCTGTCTCCCTCTCAGACTCCAGGAGCTGCTCATCTCCCTCTTTCAGTTTGGGAAGGGGCTGCTGATTCCTTCGGGACACTTTTTAAAATCGCCCTCCCGGGATTGGTTTCTACAACTCCCTCCATCTCCCTTTCACTATCTCCCTCTCTTTTCTCCCTCTGCTCCTGTCTCTCTCACTCAGTGTAAAGATGGATGTTCCTGTCGAGATCCTTGTCCCTGTCCCCTCTCTTTCTCACTCGTTGTCTCTGTCCACAGCTGTTTCTTTCCCTCTCTCTCATGTACTCTGCATTGAAATGAGCGATGCCATATTCCTGTCTCCCTGTTTACAATAACACAGTTTTTGTTGATTAAAGGTTTAAAGAGACACAAAGGAAGATGGAGCCAGAGAGAGAGAGCGACATTCTGGAGAGTGATAGACAGATATGGAAGAATGCTCGAGAGAGAGACATTCTGGAGAGTGATGGACAGATATGGAAGAACGCTCGAGAGAGAGACATTCTGGAGAGTGATAGACAGATATGGAAGAATGCTCGAGAGGGAGAGAGAGACATTCTGGTGAGTGATGGACAGATATGGAAGAATGCTCGAGAGGGAGAGAGAGACATTCTGGTGAGTGATGGACAGATATGGAAGAATGCTCGAGAGGGAGAGAGAGACATTCTGGTGAGTGATGGACAGATATGGAAGAATGCTCGAGAGGGAGAGAGAGACATTCTGGTGAGTGATGGACAGATATGGAAGAATGCTCGAGAGGGAGAGAGAGACATTCTGGTGAGTGATGGACAGATATGGAAGAATGCTCGAGAGGGAGAGATGAATGGAAAGAAACAGGAAGGAAGAGAAAGCTGAAGATAGGGGAAAAATACTGGAGAGAGAGACAGAGAGAAATAGAATGGGGAAGAAAGCTGCAGAGGGGAAGATAAATGTAATGGCTGAACTTCAGAAAATTGAATTGTAATGTCCTCTGTGAATCTTATTTAACATTCGGGTAAATCACTCTCTCCCACCCCTGTTATTTTGGATTTGCATCAAACTTTTAGACAGTTTCATATTACAGATATTTAATTTACTCTTTGCCACCCAGCAAAGGGTTAACCTGTTTGCGACTAACTGCAATGCCAGGATATTTTAACCACAGGGTTTCAAACTCCACCCCCCCCCCACCCCACAATCGAACCAGAACTGGTTCGTCCGAGGAAGCGAGATTAAAATTAAACCTGGATCAGGGTAATAAAGAGACGACAACTCACATGCGGCCTATAGAACAGGCTTCAGTCCATCCATCCTCCTCTGGAGAAAAGCCCCTTGTCCAAGGATTCCGAGTCATGTTGCAGTCTTCAAAATTCAAATTCCTGGGGAGAAGAGAAAATAATTAATTAAAGTACAAGAAAATGTTTAAATTAAATAGCACAAGAGCCCAGGATTCCCCCTTCTAAGATTTCACTGAGAGATTGTTTAACTAAATATGAATTCCTTGGGAAGAGATAGAATATAATTAATTTAAATACAAGAAAATTTTGAAATTAAATAGCACAAGAGCCCAGGATTCCCCTTTCTCAGTTACACAATCTCTCAGTAAAATCTATATATTAGTTCTTGGGTAAAAGAGAGAGAAATATATTAAAATACCAGAAAATGTTTAAATTAAATAGCACAAGAGCCCCAGGATTCCCCCTTCTCAGATTTTACTGAGAGATTGTCCAACAAAATATTATTTCCTGGGAAAAAGAGGGAGAGAGAGAGGGAATAAAAAAAAGAGACAGATAGAGGAAGGAAAGGGATGGAGAGAAAGAAAACAGAGAGGAAATAGAGAGAATGGGGGAAAAGCTGCAGAGAGGACGAAATGAAATTCTGAACTTCTGAAAACTGAATTGTAAAGGCCTCTGTGAATTTTATTCAACAATTAGGAACAGCGCTCTGTCTCCCATCCCTGTTATCTTGGATTTAAAACAAATTGAGACAGTTTCATATTACAGACATTTAATTTACTCTTTGCCACCCACCAAAGGGTTAACCTGTTTGTAACTAATTGCAAAGCCGGGATATTTTAACCCCAGGGTTTCAAACTCCAGCCCCCCCACCCCACAATCGAACCAGGACTGGTTCATCCGAGGAAGCGAGATTAAAATTAAACCTGGATCAGGGTAATAAAGAGACGACAACTCACATGCGGCCGATAGAACAGGCCTCAGTCCATCCATCCTCCTCTGGAGAAAAGCCCCTTGTCCAAGGATTCCGAGTCATGTTGCAGTCTTCAAAATTCAAATTCCTGGGGCGAAGAGAAAATAATTAATTAAGGTACAAGAAAATGTTTAAATTAAATAGCACAAGAGCCCAGGATTCCCCCTTCTAAGATTTCACTGAGAGATTGTTTAACTAAATATGAATTCCTTGGGAAGAGATAGAATATAATTAATTTAAATACAAGAAAATGTTGAAATTAAATAGCACAAGAGCCCAGGATTCCCCTTTCTCAGTTACACAATCTCTCAGTAAAAGCTAAATATTAATTCTTGGGTAAAAGAGAGAGAAATATATTAAAATACCAGAAAATGTTTAAATAGCACAAGAGCCCAAGATTCCCCCTTCTCAGATTTTACTGACAGATTGTCCAACAAAATATGACTTCCTGGGAAAAAGAGGGAGAGAGAGGGAATAGAAAAGAGAGACAGATAGAGGAAGGAAAGGGAGAGAAAGAGAGAAAGCGGAGAGAAATAGACAGAATGGCGGAAAAGCTGCAGAGAGGACACAATGAAAGTCTGAACATCTGAAAACTGAATTGTAAAGGCCTCTATGAATTTTATTCAACAATTAGGAACAGCGCTCTGTCTCCCATCCCCTGTTATCTTGGATTTAAAACTAACTTTCAGACTGCTTCATATTACAGATATTTAATTTACTCTTTGCCACCCAGCAAAGGGTTAACCTGTTTCTGACTAACTGCAAAGCCGGGATATTTTAACCCCAGGGTTTCAAACTCCACCCCCCCACCCCACAATCGAACCAGGACTGGTTCATCCGAGGAAACGAGATTAAAATTAAACCTGGATCAGGGTAACAAAGAGACAACTCACATGCGGCCTATAGAACAGGCTGCAGTCCATCCATCCTCCTCTGGAGAAAAGCCCCTTGTCCAAGGATTCCGAGTCCCATTGCAGTCTTCAAAATTCAAATTCCTGGGGAGAAGAGAAAATAATTAATTAAAATACAAGAATTCTTTAAATTAAATAGCACAAGAGCCCAGGATTCCCCCTTCTCAGTTACACAATCTCTCAGTAAAATCTAAATATTAATTCTTGGGGAAAGAGAGAGAAAATAATTAAAATACAAGAAAATATTTAAATTAAATAGCACAGCAAAAAACCCAGGATCTCCTCTCAGTGACACAATCTCTCAGTAACACCCAAACACAAGTCAGTTGTAAAGCAGAGACTAAAGAGATTGAGACAGTTCCCTCCCTGTGTGTTTCTCTCTCTCTCTCTCTATTCCACTCTCATTCAGATCTCGCTCCCTCCGATATGAAACATTAAATCTGGATCAGGTTAATAAACAGACACAACTCACTCGGGATGAAGCCTGAGCAACAGGCCTCAGTCAGCCCTCCCTCTGGAAGAAGCTCCTCTCCCTCATCCTGGTCACAAACATTCCCGTCCTTTGGATCCTCGACACATCCCCAGTTTTCAAAATTCCTCAGGAGAAAAAGAGATAAAAATTGGTTAAAAAGAGAGAGAAAAAGAGACAAGGCCATTTTAACAATAAGACACACAACATATCACAGCGAGGAGTCCAGCATTTCCATTCAAGTCCATTCAGCATCATGTCCACACAAGCAAAGCACAGGTAAAAACGCAGATTGAGACACACACACACGCACTGAATCAGAGTGGGAATGTTTTCAGTGCAGGGGGATTATTGGTGTGGAGACTGAAGGCTCTCAGATTCACATTTATCCTGAGTGTGCTGGATGCAAACCCCACCCTGAGTCTCTGACATGTCTGCAATGTCTGTCTCTCTATTGAGATGCTAATTCACCCCCCCTCCCCCTCTCACCCCAGAGGAGTTTGTGGCAATGTCAGACTGACTCTTGATATGTTAATGCAGGGAGGCAATGGATTCTGCAATCTCCTGCCTTTAGTTTCTTTAGTTTAGTTTCAAACTTTATTTCTTTTCCCCTGTAGGTCGTGTTCGTCCATTTCAAAAACCCCCTGACCCCCCCACAGCAGCCCTGAAAATCCTTGCAGCCGCTCCCCACAACCCAGCGAGTGGAGGGGGAATGGGGATGTGTGAGTGAGTGGATTGGGGGGATTGTGTCAGTGTGTGTCTGTCTATCCCCCCCCTCTCTGCTCACACTTCCTGCCCAGCCTGCTGAAGACAGGGAAAGAATGGGAGTTAAACAAAGCCTCCTCTCTGCCTCCATTTTCAAAGGATTTGCCCCTTTCTCACACCAGTTTTGTCCATTGAGCTGTCCCTATCAATTGGAAAAAAGTTTTATTTATCTCGCTGTGAGATATGAAGTCACTAATTACTAAATACAGACAAAAACATCCCATTAAGAGACACGGAGCTTCAATGGGATTTTAAACTGAAATCCTCGGATGTCAATTCCTGAGGTTAAAAGTTTCTAATTCATTAATTTGGATTAAATTAAAACCGGCCAGTATATTCTCACCAGCTGCTTTCTGTTAACTCTCCCCCTTATCACCGGTGGTTAGCACTGCTGCCTCACAGCGCCAGGGACCCGGGTTTGATTCCCGGCTTGGGTCACTGTCTGTGCAGAGTCTGCACGTTCTCCCCGTGTCTGCGTGGGTTTCCTCCGGGTGCTCCGGTTTCCTCCCACAGTCTGAAAGATGTGCTGGTTAGGGTGCATTGGCCGTGCTAAATTCTCCCTCAGTGTGACCCGAACAGGCGCCGGAGTGTGGCGACTAGGGGATTCTCACAGTAACTTCATTGCAGTGTTAATGTAACCCTACTTGTCACACTAGTAGATAAACTGAAACTTAACACTCATGCACTGTCCTGCTCGCACTCACTCACTCTTATACACTTACTCACTTTGTATACTCACTCCCTATTACACACTTACACACACACACTCAAACACACACACATCTCACACACACATTCACTCTCTCGGAAACACTCGCTTTAACACACTCTCATCAACACACACATAAATACTCCCTCACACGCTCTCACACACACTCACATTCACTCACTCCACCCCCCCGCTCATTACACACTCACTCATCTCTCCCTTGCACACACACTCAGTCTATCTTTCATACACACACTCACACTAGGTATTCATACACACACTGTCACACTCTCTCTCACACTCACACACACTCTCACACACACACACACTCTCTCACACACACTCACTCTCTCTCACACACTCACTCTCTCTCACACACTCACTCTCTCTCACACACACACTCTCTCTCACACACACACTCTCTTACACACACACTCTCTCTCACACACACACTCTCTCTCTCACACACTCTCTCTCACACACACACACTCTCTCTCACACACTCCCCCCCCCACACACACACTCTCTCACACACTCTCTTACACACACACTCTCTCTTACACACACACTCTCTCTCACACACACACACTCTCTCACACACTCTCTCTCTCACACACACTCTCTCACACACTCACACTCCCTGTTACACACACACAATCTCTTACACACACACTCTCTCTCACACACACACACTCTCTCTCACACACACACACACACACACACACACACTCTCACACACACACACACACGCCCTCTCCCACACACACACTGTCCCACACACACACACTCTCTCTGTCTATCTCTGTCTGTCTGTCTCTCTCTCTGTCTGTCTCTCTCTGTGTCCCTCTCCCTCTGTCACTCTTTCTCTCTGTGTCTCCCTCCCCCCGTGTCTCCCTCCCCCCGTGTCTCCCTCCCCCCGTGTCTCCCTCCCCCCGTGTCTCCCTCCCCCCGTGTCTCCCTCCCCCCGTGTCTCCCTCCCCCCGTGTCTCCCTCCCCCCGTGTCTCCCTCCCCCCGTGTCTCCCTCCCCCCGTGTCTCCCTCCCCCCGTGTCTCCCTCCCCCCGTGTCTCCCTCCCCCCGTGTCTCCCTCCCCCCGTGTCTCCCTCCCCCCGTGTCTCCCTCCCCCCGTGTCTCCCTCCCCCCGTGTCTCCCTCCCCCCGTGTCTCCCTCCCCCCGTGTCTCCCTCCCCCCGTGTCTCCCTCCCCCCGTGTCTCCCTCCCCCCGTGTCTCCCTCCCCCCGTGTCTCCCTCCCCCCGTGTCTCCCTCCCCCCGTGTCTCCCTCCCCCCGTGTCTCCCTCCCCCCGTGTCTCCCTCCCCCCGTGTCTCCCTCCCCCCGTGTCTCCCTCCCCCCGTGTCTCCCTCCCCCCGTGTCTCCCTCCCCCCGTGTCTCCCTCCCCCCGTGTCTCCCTCCCCCCGTGTCTCCCTCCCCCCGTGTCTCCCTCCCCCCGTGTCTCCCTCCCCCCGTGTCTCCCTCCCCCCGTGTCTCCCTCCCCCCGTGTCTCCCTCTCCCCGTGTCTCCCTCTCCCCGTGTCTCCCTCTCCCCGTGTCACCCTCCCTCTGTCTCTCCCTCCCTCTGTCTCTCCCTCCCTCTGTCTCTCCCTCCCTCTGTCTCTCCCTCCCTCTGCCTCTCCGTCTCTCTGCCTCTCTCAGCTCTCCCTCTCTCAGTCTCTCCCTCTCTCAGTCTCTCCCTCTCTCAGTCTCTCCCTCTCTCAGTCTCTCCCTCTCTCAGTCTCTCCCTCTCTCAGTCTCTCCCTCTCTCAGTCTCTCCCTCTCTCAGTCTCTCCCTCTCTCTGTGTCTCCCTCTCTCTGTGTCTCCCTCTCTCTGTGTCTCCCTCTCTCTGTGTCTCCCTCTCTCTGTGTCTCCCTCTCTCTGACTCTCACTCTCTCTGTGTCTCACTCTCTCTGCGTCTCCCTCTCTCTGCGTCTCCCTCTCTGTGTGTCTCTCTGTGTCTCCCACTCTCTGTCTCTCCCACTCTCTGTCTCTCCCACTCTCTGTCTCTCCCTCTCTCTGTCTCTCCCTCTCTCTGTCTCTCCCTCTCTCTGTCTCTCCCTCTCTCTGTCTCTCCCTCTCTCTGTCTCTCCCTCTCTCTGTCTCTCCCTCTCTCTGTCTCTCCCTCTCTCTGTCTCTCCCTCTCTCTGGCTCTCCCACTCTCTGTCTCTCCCTCTGTCTGTCTCTCCCTCTGTCTGTCTCTCCCTCTGTCTGTCTCTCCCTCTGTCTGTCTCTCCCTCTGTCTGTCTCTCCCTCTGTCTGTCTCTCCCTCTCTCTGTCTCTCCCTCTCTCTGTCTCTCCCTCTCTCTGTCTCTCCCTCTCTCTGTCTCTCCCTCTCTCTGTCTCTCCCTCTCTCTGTCTCTCCCTCTCTCTGTCTCTCCCTCTCTCTGTCTCTCCCTCTCTCTGTCTCTCCCTCTCTCTGCCTCTCCCTCTCTCTGCCTCTCCCTCTCTCTGCCTCTCCCTCTCTCTGTCTCTCCCTCTCTCTGTCCCTCTCTCTCTCTGTCCCTCTCTCTCTCTCTGTCTCTCCCTCTCTCTGTCTCTCCCTCTCTCTGTCTCTCCCTCTCTCTGTCTCTCCCTCTCTCTGTCTCTCCCTCTCTCTGTCTCGCTGCCGCTCTCTCTCTGTCTCATTCTCTGTCTGTCTCTCTCTCTCTCTCTCTCTGTCTCTCTCTCTGTGTCCCTCTCCCTCTGCCACTCTTTATCTCTGTCTCTCTCTTTCTGTGTGTCTCCCTCTCTGTGTCTCCCTCTCTGTGTCTCCCTCTCTGTGTCTCCCTCTCTGTGTCTCCCTCTCTGTGTCTCCCTCTCTGTGTCTCCCTCTCTGTGTCTCCCTCTCTGTGTCTCCCTCTCTGTGTCTCCCTCTCTGTGTCTCCCTCTCTGTGTCTCCCTCTCTGTGTCTCCCTCTCTGTGTCTCCCTCTCTGCGTCCCCCTCTCTGCGTCTCCCTCTCTGTGTCTCCCTCTTTTCCCTCTCTGTGTCTCCCTCTTTGTGTCTCCCTCTTTGTGTCTCCCTCTTTGTGTCTCCCTCTCTGTGTCTCCCTCTCTGTGTCTCCCTCTCTGTGTCTCCCTCTCTGTGTCTCCCTCTCTGTGTCTCCCTCTCTGTGTCTCCCTCTCTGTGTCTCCCTCTCTGTGTCTCCCTCTCTGTGTCTCCCTCTCTGTGTCTCCCTCTCTGTGTCTCCCTCTCTGTGTCTCCCTCTCTGTGTCTCCCTCTCTGCGTCTCCCTCTCTGCGTCTCCCTCTCTGCGTCTCCCTCTCTGCGTCTCCCTCTCTGCGTCTCCCTCTCTGCGTCTCCCTCTCTGCGTCTCCCTCTCTGCGTCTCCCTCTCTGCGTCTCCCTCTCTGCGTCTCCCTCTCTGCGTCTCCCTCTCTCTGCGTCTCCCTCTCTCTGCGTCTCCCTCTCTCTGCGTCTCCCTCTCTCTGCGTCTCCCTCTCTCTGCGTCTCCCTCTCTCTGCGTCTCCCTCTCTCTGCGTCTCCCTCTCTCTGCGTCTCCCTCTCTCTGCGTCTCCCTCTCTCTGCGTCTCCCTCTCTCTGCGTCTCCCTCTCTCTGCGTCTCCCTCTGTCTGCGTCTCCCTCTCTCTGCGTCTCCCTCTCTCTGCGTCTCCCTCTCTCTGCGTCTCCCTCTCTCTGCGTCTCCCTCTCTCTGCGTCTCCCTCTCTCTGCGTCTCCCTCTCTCTGCGTCTCCCTCTCTCTGCGTCTCCCTCTCTCTGCGTCTCCCTCTCTCTGCGTCTCCCTCTCTCTGCGTCTCCCTCTCTCTGCGTCTCCCTCTCTCTGCGTCTCCCTCTCTCTGCGTCTCCCTCTCTCTGCGTCTCCCTCTCTCTGCGTCTCCCTCTCTCTGCGTCTCCCTCTCTCTGCGTCTCCCTCTCTCTGCGTCTCCCTCTCTCTGCGTCTCCCTCTCTCTGCGTCTCCCTCTCTCTGCGTCTCCCTCTCTCTGCGTCTCCTTTCCTGCGTCTCCCTCTCTCTGCGTCTCCCTCTCTCTGCGCTCCCTCTCTCTGCGTCTCCCTCTCTCTGCGTCTCCCTCTCTCTGCGTCTCCCTCTCTCTGCGTCTCCCTCTCTCTGCGTCTCCCTCTCTCTGCGTCTCCCTCTCTCTGCGTCTCCCTCTCCTGCGTCTCCCTCTCCCTGCGTCTCCCTCTCCCTGCGTCTCCCTCTCCCTGCGTCTCCCTCTCCCTGCGTCTCCCTCTCCCTGCGTCTCCCTCTCCCTGCGTCTCCCTCTCCCTGCGTCTCCCTCTCCCTGCGTCTCCCTCTCCCTGCGTCTCCCTCTCCCTGCGTCTCCCTCTCCCTGCGTCTCCCTCTCCTGCGTCTCCCTCTCCCTGCGTCTCCCTCTCCCTGCGTCTCCCTCTCCCTGCGTCTCCCTCTCCCTGCGTCTCCCTCTCCCTGCGTCTCCCTCTCCCTGCGTCTCCCTCTCCCTGCGTCTCCCTCTCCCTGCGTCTCCCTCTCCCTGCGTCTCCCTCTCCCTGCGTCTCCCTCTCCCTGCGTCTCCCTCTCCCTGCGTCTCCCTCTCCCTGCGTCTCCCTCTCCCTGCGTCTCCCTCTCCCTGCGTCTCCCTCTCCCTGCGTCTCCCTCTCCCTGCGTCTCCCTCTCCCTGCGTCTCCCTCTCCCTGCGTCTCCCTCTCCCTGCGTCTCCCTCTCCCTGCGTCTCCCTCTCCCTGCGTCTCCCTCTCCCTGCGTCTCCCTCTCCCTGCGTCTCCCTCTCCCTGCGTCTCCCTCTCCCTGCGTCTCCCTCTCCCTGCGTCTCCCTCTCCCTGCGTCTCCCTCTCCCTGCGTCTCCCTCTCCCTGCGTCTCCCTCTCCCTGCGTCTCCCTCTCCCTGCGTCTCCCTCTTCCCTGCGTCTCCCTCTCCCTGCGTCTCCCTCTCCCTGCGTCTCCCTCTCCCTGCGTCTCCCTCTCCCTGCGTCTCCCTCTCCCTGCGTCTCCCTCTCCCTGCGTCTCCCTCTCCCTGCGTCTCCCTCTCCCTGCGTCACCCTCTCTCTGCGTCACCCTCTCTCTGCGTCTCCCTCTCTCTGCGTCTCCCTCTCTCTGCGTCTCCCTCTCTCTGCGTCTCCCTCTCTCTGCGTCTCCCTCTCTCTGCGTCTCCCTCTCTCTGCGTCTCCCTCTCTCTGCGTCTCCCTCTCTCTGCGTCTCCCTCTCTCTGCGTCTCCCTCTCTCTGCGTCTCCCTCTCTCTGCGTCTCCCTCTCTCTGCGTCTCCCTCTCTCTGCGTCTCCCTCTCTCTGCGTCTCCCTCTCTCTGCGTCTCCCTCTCTCTGCCTCTCCCTCTCTCTGTCTCTCCCTCTCTCTGTCTCTCCCTCTCTCTGTCTCTCCCTCTCTCTGTCTCTCCCTCTCTCTGTCTCGCTGCCGCTCTCCCTCTGTCTCATTCTCTGTCTGTCTCTCTCTCTCTATCTCTGTGTCCCTCTCCCTCTGCCACTCTTTATCTCTGTCTCTCTCTCTGTGTCCCTCTCCCTCTGCCACTCTTTATCTCTGTCTCTCTCTTTCTGTGTGTCTCCCTCTCTGTGTCTCCCTCTCTGCGTCTCCCTCTCTGCGTCTCCCTCTCTGCGTCTCCCTCTCTGCGTCTCCCTCTCTGCGTCTCCCTCTCTGCGTCTCCCTCTCTGCGTCTCCCTCTCTGCGTCTCCCTCTCTGCGTCTCCCTCTCTGCGTCTCCCTCTCTGCGTCTCCCTCTCTGCGTCTCCCTCTCTGCGTCTCCCTCTCTCTGCGTCTCCCTCTCTCTGCGTCTCCCTCTCTCTGCGTCTCCCTCTCTCTGCGTCTCCCTCTCTCTGCGTCTCCCTCTCTCTGCGTCTCCCTCTCTCTGCGTCTCCCTCTCTCTGCGTCTCCCTCTCTCTGCGTCTCCCTCTCTCTGCGTCTCCCTCTCTCTGCGTCTCCCTCTCTCTGCGTCTCCCTCTCTCTGCGTCTCCCTCTCTCTGCGTCTCCCTCTCTCTGCGTCTCCCTCTCTCTGCGTCTCCCTCTCTCTGCGTCTCCCTCTCTCTGCGTCTCCCTCTCTCTGCGTCTCCCTCTCTCTGCGTCTCCCTCTCTCTGCGTCTCCCTCTCTCTGCGTCTCCCTCTCTCTGCGTCTCCCTCTCTCTGCGTCTCCCTCTCTCTGCGTCTCCCTCTCTCTGCGTCTCCCTCTCTCTGCGTCTCCCTCTCTCTGCGTCTCCCTCTCTCTGCGTCTCCCTCTCTCTGCGTCTCCCTCTCTCTGCGTCTCCCTCTCTCTGCGTCTCCCTCTCTCTGCGTCTCCCTCCCTCTGCGTCTCCCTCCCTCTGCGTCTCCCTCCCTCTGCGTCTCCCTCCCTCTGCGTCTCCCTCCCTCTGCGTCTCCCTCTCTCTGCGTCTCCCTCCCTCTGCGTCTCCCTCCCTCTGCGTCTCCCTCTCTCTGTGTCTCCCTCTCTCTGTGTCTCCCTCTCTCTGTCTCTCCCTCTCTCTGTCTCTCCCTCTCTCTGTCTCTCCCTCTCTCTGTCTCTCCCTCTCTCTGTCTCTCCCTCTCTCTGTCTCTCCCTCTCTCTGTCTCTCCCTCTCTCTGTCTCGCTGCCGCTCTCCCTCTGTCTCATTCTCTGTCTGTCTCTCTCTCTCTATCTCTGTGTCCCTCTCCCTCTGCCACTCTTTATCTCTGTCTCTCTCTCTGTGTCCCTCTCCCTCTGCCACTCTTTATCTCTGTCTCTCTCTTTCTGTGTGTCTCCCTCTCTGTGTCTCCCTCTCTGTGTCTCCCTCTCTGTGTCTCCCTCTCTGTGTCTCCCTCTCTGTGTCTCCCTCTCTGCGTCTCCCTCTCTGCGTCTCCCTCTCTGCGTCTCCCTCTCTGCGTCTCCCTCTCTGCGTCTCCCTCTCTGCGTCTCCCTCTCTGCGTCTCCCTCTCTGCGTCTCCCTCTCTGCGTCTCCCTCTCTGCGTCTCCCTCTCTGCGTCTCCCTCTCTCTGCGTCTCCCTCTCTCTGCGTCTCCCTCTCTCTGCGTCTCCCTCTCTCTGCGTCTCCCTCTCTCTGCGTCTCCCTCTCTCTGCGTCTCCCTCTCTCTGCGTCTCCCTCTCTCTGCGTCTCCCTCTCTCTGCGTCTCCCTCTCTCTGCGTCTCCCTCTCTCTGCGTCTCCCTCTCTCTGCGTCTCCCTCTCTCTGCGTCTCCCTCTCTCTGCGTCTCCCTCTCTCTGCGTCTCCCTCTCTCTGCGTCTCCCTCTCTCTGCGTCTCCCTCTCTCTGCGTCTCCCTCTCTCTGCGTCTCCCTCTCTCTGCGTCTCCCTCTCTCTGCGTCTCCCTCTCTCTGCGTCTCCCTCTCTCTGCGTCTCCCTCTCTCTGCGTCTCCCTCTCTCTGCGTCTCCCTCTCTCTGCGTCTCCCTCTCTCTGCGTCTCCCTCTCTCTGCGTCTCCCTCTCTCTGCGTCTCCCTCTCTCTGCGTCTCCCTCTCTCTGCGTCTCCCTCTCTCTGCGTCTCCCTCTCTCTGCGTCTCCCTCTCTCTGCGTCTCCCTCTCTCTGCGTCTCCCTCTCTCTGCGTCTCCCTCTCTCTGCGTCTCCCTCTCTCTGCGTCTCCCTCTCTCTGCGTCTCCCTCTCTCTGCGTCTCCCTCTCTCTGCGTCTCCCTCTCTCTGCGTCTCCCTCTCTCTGCGTCTCCCTCCCTCTGCGTCTCCCTCCCTCTGCGTCTCCCTCCCTCTGCGTCTCCCTCCCTCTGCGTCTCCCTCTCTCTGCGTCTCCCTCCCTCTGCGTCTCCCTCCCTCTGCGTCTCCCTCTCTCTGCGTCTCCCTCTCTCTGTCTCTCCCTCTCTCTGTCTCTCCCTCTCTCTGTCTCTCCCTCTCTCTGTCTCTCCCTCTCTCTGTCTCTCCCTCTCTCTGTCTCTCCCTCTCTCTGTCTCGCTGCCGCTCTCCCTCTGTCTCATTCTCTGTCTGTCTCTCTCTCTCTATCTCTGTGTCCCTCTCCCTCTGCCACTCTTTATCTCTGTCTCTCTCTCTGTGTCCCTCTCCCTCTGCCACTCTTTATCTCTGTCTCTCTCTTTCTGTGTGTCTCCCTCTCTGTGTCTCCCTCTCTGTGTCTCCCTCTCTGTGTCTCCCTCTCTGTGTCTCCCTCTCTGTGTCTCCCTCTCTGCGTCTCCCTCTCTGCGTCTCCCTCTCTGCGTCTCCCTCTCTGCGTCTCCCTCTCTGCGTCTCCCTCTCTGCGTCTCCCTCTCTGCGTCTCCCTCTCTCTGCGTCTCCCTCTCTCTGCGTCTCCCTCTCTCTGCGTCTCCCTCTCTCTGCGTCTCCCTCTCTCTGCGTCTCCCTCTCTCTGCGTCTCCCTCTCTCTGCGTCTCCCTCTCTCTGCGTCTCCCTCTCTCTGCGTCTCCCTCTCTCTGCGTCTCCCTCTCTCTGCGTCTCCCTCTCTCTGCGTCTCCCTCTCTCTGCGTCTCCCTCTCTCTGCGTCTCCCTCTCTCTGCGTCTCCCTCTCTCTGCGTCTCCCTCTCTCTGCGTCTCCCTCTCTCTGCGTCTCCCTCTCTCTGCGTCTCCCTCTCTCTGCGTCTCCCTCTCTCTGCGTCTCCCTCTCTCTGCGTCTCCCTCTCTCTGCGTCTCCCTCTCTCTGCGTCTCCCTCTCTCTGCGTCTCCCTCTCTCTGCGTCTCCCTCTCTCTGCGTCTCCCTCTCTCTGCGTCTCCCTCTCTCTGCGTCTCCCTCTCTCTGCGTCTCCCTCTCTCTGCGTCTCCCTCTCTCTGCGTCTCCCTCTCTCTGCGTCTCCCTCTCTCTGCGTCTCCCTCTCTCTGCGTCTCCCTCTCTCTGCGTCTCCCTCTCTCTGCGTCTCCCTCTCTCTGCGTCTCCCTCTCTCTGCGTCTCCCTCTCTCTGCGTCTCCCTCTCTCTGCGTCTCCCTCTCTCTGCGTCTCCCTCTCTCTGCGTCTCCCTCTCTCTGCGTCTCCCTCTCTCTGCGTCTCCCTCTCTCTGCGTCTCCCTCTCTCTGCGTCTCCCTCTCTCTGCGTCTCCCTCTCTCTGCGTCTCCCTCTCTCTGCGTCTCCCTCTCTCTGCGTCTCCCTCTCTCTGCGTCTCCCTCTCTCTGCGTCTCCCTCTCTCTGCGTCTCCCTCTCTCTGCGTCTCCCTCTCTCTGCGTCTCCCTCTCTCTGCGTCTCCCTCTCTCTGCGTCTCCCTCTCTCTGCGTCTCCCTCTCTCTGCGTCTCCCTCTCTCTGCGTCTCCCTCTCTCTGCGTCTCCCTCTCTCTGCGTCTCCCTCTCTCTGCGTCTCCCTCTCTCTGCGTCTCCCTCTCTCTGCGTCTCCCTCTCTCTGCGTCTCCCTCTCTCTGCGTCTCCCTCTCTCTGCGTCTCCCTCTCTCTGCGTCTCCCTCTCTCTGCGTCTCCCTCTCTCTGCGTCTCCCTCTCTCTGCGTCTCCCTCTCTCTGCGTCTCCCTCTCTCTGCGTCTCCCTCTCTCTGCGTCTCCCTCTCTCTGCGTCTCCCTCTCTCTGCGTCTCCCTCTCTCTGCGTCTCCCTCTCTCTGCGTCTCCCTCTCTCTGCGTCTCCCTCTCTCTGCGTCTCCCTCCCTCTGCGTCTCCCTCCCTCTGCGTCTCCCTCCCTCTGCGTCTCCCTCCCTCTGCGTCTCCCTCCCTCTGCGTCTCCCTCCCTCTGCGTCTCCCTCCCTCTGCGTCTCCCTCCCTCTGCGTCTCCCTCCCTCTGCGTCTCCCTCCCTCTGCGTCTCCCTCCCTCTGCGTCTCCCTCCCTCTGCGTCTCCCTCCCTCTGCGTCTCCCTCCCTCTGCGTCTCCCTCCCTCTGCGTCTCCCTCCCTCTGCGTCTCCCTCTCTCTGCGTCTCCCTCTCTCTGCGTCTCCCTCTCTCTGCGTCTCCCTCTCTCTGCGTCTCCCTCTCTCTGCGTCTCCCTCTCTCTGCGTCTCCCTCTCTCTGCGTCTCCCTCTCTCTGCGTCTCTTCCTCTCTGCGTCTCTCCCTCTCTGCGTCTCTCCCTCTCTGCGTCTCTCCCTCTCTGCGTCTCTCCCTCTCTGCGTCTCTCCCTCTCTGCGTCTCTCCCTCTCTGCGTCTCTCCCTCTCTGCGTCTCTCCCTCTCTGCGTCTCTCCCTCTCTGCGTCTCTCCCTCTCTGCGTCTCTCCCTCTCTGCGTCTCTCCCTCTCTGCGTCTCTCCCTCTCTGCGTCTCTCCCTCTCTGCGTCTCTCCCTCTCTGCGTCTCTCCCTCTCTGCGTCTCTCCCTCTCTCTGTGTCTCCCTCTCTCTGTGTCTCCCTCTCTCTGTCTCCCTCTCTCTCTGTCTCCCTCTCTCTCTGTCTCCCTCTCTCTCTGTCTCCCTCTCTCTCTGTCTCCCTCTCTCTCTGTCTCCCTCTCTCTCTGTCTCCCTCTCTCTGTCTTTCTCCCTCTCTCTGTCTTTCTCCCTCTTTGTCTCTCTCTGTCTCTCTCCGTCTTTGTCTCTCTCCGTCTTTGTCTCTCTCCCTCTCTGTCTCTCTCCGTCTCTGTCTCTCTCCGTCTCTGTCTGTCTCTCTCCGTCTTTGTCTCTCTCCCTCTCTGTCTCTCTCCGTCTCTGTCTCTCTCCCTCTCTGTCTCTCTCCGTCTCTGTCTCTCTCCGTCTCTGTCTCTCTCCGTCTCTGTCTCTCTCCGTCTCTGTCTCTCTCCGTCTTTGTCTCTCTCCGTCTTTGTCTCTCTCCGTCTTTGTCTCTCTCTGTCTCTGTCTCTCTCTCTCTGCCTCTCTGTTTTTCTCTCTCTGTCTCTCTGTTTTTCTCTCTCTTTCTGGCCCCCTCTCGCTCTGTCTCTCTGTCTTTGCGTCTCTGTCTCTCTCTCACTCTCTCTGTCTCTTCCTCTCTCAGTCTCTTCCTCTCTCAGTCTCTTCCTCTCTCAGTCTCTCCCTCTCTCAGTCTCTCCCTCTCTCAGTCTCTCCCTCTCTCAGTCTCTCCCTCTCTCAGTCTCTCCCTCTCTCAGTCTCTCCCTCCCTCAGTCTCTCCCTCCCTCAGTCTCTCCCTCCCTCAGTCTCTCCCTCCCTCAGTCTCTCCCTCCCTCAGTCTCTCCCTCCCTCAGTCTCTCCCTCTCTCTGCGTCTCCCTCTCTCTGCGTCTCCCTCTCTCTGCGTCTCCCTCTCTCTGCGTCTCCCTCTCTCTGCGTCTCCCTCTCTCTGCGTCTCCCTCTCTCTGCGTCTCCCTCTCTCTGCGTCTCCCTCTCTCTGCGTCTCTCCCTCTCTGCGTCTCTCCCTCTCTGCGTCTCTCCCTCTCTGCGTCTCTCCCTCTCTGCGTCTCTCCCTCTCTGCGTCTCTCCCTCTCTGCGTCTCTCCCTCTCTGCGTCTCTCCCTCTCTGCGTCTCTCCCTCTCTGCGTCTCTCCCTCTCTGCGTCTCTCCCTCTCTGCGTCTCTCCCTCTCTGCGTCTCTCCCTCTCTGCGTCTCTCCCTCTCTGCGTCTCTCCCTCTCTGCGTCTCTCCCTCTCTGCGTCTCTCCCTCTCTGCGTCTCTCCCTCTCTGCGTCTCTCCCTCTCTGCGTCTCTCCCTCTCTGCGTCTCTCCCTCTCTGCGTCTCTCCCTCTCTGCGTCTCTCCCTCTCTGCGTCTCTCCCTCTCTGCGTCTCTCCCTCTCTGCGTCTCTCCCTCTCTGCGTCTCTCCCTCTCTGCGTCTCTCCCTCTCTGCGTCTCTCCCTCTCTGCGTCTCTCCCTCTCTGCGTCTCTCCCTCTCTGCGTCTCTCCCTCTCTGCGTCTCTCCCTCTCTGCGTCTCTCCCTCTCTGCGTCTCTCCCTCTCTGCGTCTCTCCCTCTCTGCGTCTCTCCCTCTCTGCGTCTCTCCCTCTCTGCGTCTCTCCCTCTCTGCGTCTCTCCCTCTCTGCGTCTCTCCCTCTCTGCGTCTCTCCCTCTCTGCGTCTCTCCCTCTCTGCGTCTCTCCCTCTCTGTGTCTCTCCCTCTCTGTGTCTCTCCCTCTCTCTGCCTCTCCCTCTCTCTGCCTCTCCCTCTCTCTGCCTCTCCGTCTCTCCCTCTCTCAGTCTCTCCCTCTCTCAGTCTCTCCCTCTCTCAGTCTCTCCCTCTCTCAGTCTCTCCCTCTTTCAGTCTCTCCCTCTTTCAGTCTCTCCCTCTCTCAGTCTCTCCCTCTCTCAGTCTCTCCCTCTCTCAGTCTCTCCCTCTCTCAGTCTCTCCCTCTCTCTCTGTCTCCCTCTCTCTCTGTCTCCCTCTCTCTCTGTCTCCCTCTCTCTCTGTCTCCCTCTCTCTCTGTCTCCCTCTCTCTCTGTCTCCCTCTCTCTCTGTCTCCCTCTCTCTCTGTCTCCCTCTCTCTCTGTCTCCCTCTCTCTCTGTCTCCCTCTCTCTGTCTTTCTCCCTCTCTGTCTTTCTCCCTCTCTCTGTCTTTCTCCCTCTTTGTCTCTCTCTGTCTCTCTCCGTCTTTGTCTCTCTCCGTCTTTGTCTCTCTCCCTCTCTGTCTCTCTCCGTCTCTGTCTCTCTCCGTCTCTGTCTGTCTCTCTCCGTCTTTGTCTCTCTCCGTCTTTGTCTCTCTCCGTCTCTGTCTCTCTCCGTCTCTGTCTCTCTCCGTCTCTGTCTCTCTCCGTCTCTGTCTCTCTCCGTCTCTGTCTCTCTCCGTCTCTGTCTCTCTCCGTCTCTGTCTCTCTCCGTCTCTGTCTCTCTCCGTCTCTGTCTCTCTCCGTCTCTGTCTCTCTCCGTCTTTGTCTCTCTCCGTCTTTGTCTCTCTCCGTCTTTGTCTCTCTCCGTCTTTGTCTCTCTCCGTCTTTGTCTCTCTCTGTCTCTGTCTCTCTCTCTCTGCCTCTCTGTTTTTCTCTCTCTGTCTCTCTGTTTTTCTCTCTCTTTCTGGCCCCCTCTCGCTCTGTCTCTCTGTCTTTGCGTCTCTGTCTCTCTCTCACTCTCTCAGTCTCTTCCTCTCTCAGTCTCTCCCTCTCTCAGTCTCTCCCTCTCTCAGTCTCTCCCTCTCTCAGTCTCTCCCTCTCTCAGTCTCTCCCTCCCTCAGTCTCTCCCTCCCTCAGTCTCTCCCTCCCTCAGTCTCTCCCTCCCTCAGTCTCTCCCTCCCTCAGTCTCTCCCTCCCTCAGTCTCTCCCTCCCTCAGTCTCTCCCTCCCTCAGTCTCTCCCTCTTTCTGTCTCTCCCTCTCTCTGTCTCTCCCTCTATCTGTCTCTCCCTCTATCTGTCTCTCCCTCTATCTGTCTCTCCCTCTATCTGTCTCTCCCTCTCTCTGTCTCTCCCTCTCTCTGCCTCTCCCTCTCTCTGTCTCTCCCTCTCTCTGTGTCTCTGTCTCTCTCACTGTCTCTCTCTTGGTCTGTCCCTCTCTCTCTCTCTCTCTCTCTGTCCCTCTCTCTCTCTGTGTCTCTGTCTCCCTCCCTCTGTGTCTCCCTCCCTCTGTGTCTCCCTCCCTCTGTGTCTCCCTCCCTCTGTGTCTCCCTCCCTCTGTGTCTCCCTCCCTCTGTGTCTCCCTCCCTCTGTGTCTCCCTCCCTCTGTGTCTCCCTCCCTCTGTGTCTCCCTCCCTCTGTGTCTCCCTCCCTCTGTGTCTCCCTCCCTCTGTGTCTCCCTCCCTCTGTGTCTCCCTCCCTCTGTGTCTCCCTCCCTCTGTGTCTCCCTCCCTCTGTGTCTCCCTCCCTCTGTGTCTCCCTCCCTCTGTGTCTCCCTCCCTCTCTGTCTCCCTCCCTCTCTGTCTCCCTCCCTCTCTGTCTCCCTCCCTCTCTGTCTCCCTCCCTCTCTGTCTCCCTCCCTCTCTGTCTCCCTCCCTCTCTGTCTCCCTCTCTCTCTGTCTCCCACTCTCTCTGTCTCCCTCTCTCTCTGTCTCCCTCTCTCTCTGTCTCCCTCTCTCTCTGTCTCTCTCCGTCTTTGTCTCTCTCTGTCTCTTTCCGTTTTTGTCTCTCTCCGTTTTTGTCTCTCTCCGTCTTTGTCTCTCTCTCTCTCTGCCTCTCTCTATCTCTGTCTCTCTGTTTCTCTCTCTCTTTCTGGCCCCCTCTCGCTCTGTCTCTCTCTCTTTGCGGCTCTGTCTCTCTCTGTCTGTCTCTGTCGGTCTCTCTCTCTGTATCTGTCTCTCTCTCTCTCAATGTGTCTCCCTCTGTCCCTCTCTCTTTCTCTCTCTCTCTCTCTGTCTCTCTCTCTCTCTTTGTGTGTGTCTCTCTCTCTCTCTGTGTCACTCTGTCTCTGTCGCGCTCTATCTCTGTCTCCCTCTCTGTGTGTCTCTGTCTGTCTCTCTCTCTCTCCCTCTCTCTCTCTCTTTCTCGCTCTATCTTTCTCTCTCTCTCTGTCTCGTTCTCTCTGTCTCTCTCTCTCTGTCTCACTCTCTCTCTGTCTGTCTCTCTCTCTGTCTGTCTCTCTCTCTGTGTCCCTCTCCCTCTGTCACTCTTTCTCTCTGTCACTCTTTCTCTCTGTCTCTCTCTTTCTGTGTGTCTCTCGCTCTGTGTCTCCCTCTCTCTATGTCTCCCTTGTCTCTTTCTGTATCTGTGTTCCTCTCTCTGTATTTTTGTGTGTCTCTGTCTCTGTATGTTTGTGTCTCTCTCACTCTGTATCTTTGTGTGTCTCTCTCTCTGTATCTTTGTGTCTCTCTCTGTACTTGTGTGTCAGGGGAGCCCGAAACGCTACAGAAACAGGAGACAGGTTTGAAAATGGAGGAGTGTTTCTTATCCATCTATAACAATAATCCACTCTGACAGCAGTTCCATTTCACACTCTCTGCTCAGTCCTGTGTTGGGGGGGGTGTTTAGTGTGGGATCAGTGTTTGCTTTTCTCAAACCGCAGTGATATTCCCAACAAGGGCAAGAGGTTTCAGTGTTTAAAAATGTAAAGATTTCAGAACAAAACCAGACAGAGAGTGATGAGGCCTCACACCTTCAATGTAGTGAATCCCCCAATCTTTCCTTTTGTATATTGTTTCCTTCCTCTGTCTGAAGTATTGGAGACGTCGACATCACTGAAACAATACAATCTCTCGGGACAATCACTGTAAACAGCTTCTGGAAACAAGACTTTAATCACCAAAAAAGCTGAATGTCCATTCAAACACCTCCCTCCCCATATCCTTGTAAATGCAAAGATAACTCCCATTTCCCCAAAGCAGGAAGATGTGAAATGGAATCATCTTAACCTCTCTATCAAAGATAGAAAGTTTCTTTTCTGTAAAGTTTATTTATTAGTGTCACAAGTAGGCTTACATTAACAATGCAATGAAGTTAGTGTGAAAATTCCCTAGTCGCCTGTTCGGGTACACTGAGGGAGGATGTAGCACGGCCAATGCACCCTAACCAACACGTCTTTCAGACTGTGGGAGGAAACCAGAGCACTCGGAGGAAACCCACGCAGACACGGGGAGAACGTGCAGACTCCACACAGACAGTGACCCGAGCCGGGAATCGAACCTGGGTCCCTGGCGGTGTGTGGTAATTGTGCTAACCACTGTGCCACCGTGCCAGCATCTATACATAGACACACATAGATATATGGAGACACACACACAGATATGCTGCGATATATACAGAGGCAGATATTCTCAGATACTCAGAAATATATAGAAAGACACACAGACAGGCACCCACAAATACACAGGGAGAGGGAGAGAGGGAAACACAGTAAGACAGATAGATACATAGAAAGACTAACACACACATATAGATGTACAGACCAACATACAGAGAGAGGGGGTGATGGAGGGTGAGGAGAGAAGGTAGAGAGACAGACGGAGGGAGAGGGTAAGTGACGAAGGGAGAGAGACAGCAAAACAGATGCACAGATATATTCAGAAAGAGAGTGAGTGACAGAGACACACACACAGATCTATTCAGAGAGCGTCAGAGAGATAGAGAGACACACACGAACATACAAAGAGATATAAAGAGAGAGAGACAGGATGATGTGTAGGTTAGGTGGATTGCCATGCTAAATTGCCCTTAAGAGTCCAAAAATGCGAAGCTTGGGTGAATTGGCCATGCTAAATCGCCCCTTAATGTCCAAATATCTGCATGTTAGGTGGATTGGCCATGCTAAATTGCCCCTTAAGATTCAAAGGTGTGCGTGTTGGGTGGATTGGCCATGTTAAGTTGTTCCCTGGTGTCCAATGATGAGTAGGTTAGGTGGATTACCCATGGTAAATTGCCCCTTAGTGTCCAAAAATGTGAAGATTTGGTGAATTGACCATGCTACGTTGCCACTTAGTGCCCAAAGATGAATAGGTTAGGTGGATTGGCCGTGCTAAGTTGACACTAAGTGTGGAAGTTTCCCATCCCGCCCACCTGGGGAATTGTAACAGGCAGGGCAGGACCATGCAAAGGTCTCTCATAGAATCCCTGCAGTGCAGAAGGAGGCCATTCCGCCCATCGAGTCTGCACTGTCTCTCTGAAAGAACAGCCTACCCAGGCCCTCCCCTCCACTCTATCCTGTCCCCTCCACCTTATCCCCATAAGCCCGTGTATTCACCATGACTAAATCACCTAAGGCACTGATTAGACTAGGGACAGTCAGCATGGCTTTGTGAGTGGAAAATCATGTCCCACAAATTTAATTGAGTTTTTTGAAGGGGAAACCAAGAAGGTGGATGAGGGCAGTGCAGTTGCTGTTGTCTACATGGACTTTAGAAAGGCCTTTGACAAGGTACCGCATGGTAGGTTGTTGCATAAGGTTAAATCTCACGGGATCCAGGGTGAGGTATCTGAATGGATACAAAATTGGCTTCTTGACAGAAGCCAGAGGGTGGTTGTGGAGGGTTGTTTTTCAAACTGGAGGCCTGTGATCAGCAGTGTGCCTCAGTGATCAGTGCTGGGCCCATTGTTATTTGTCATTTATATTAATGATTTGGATGAGAATATAGGGGGCATGGTTAGTAGGTTTGCAGACTACACCAAGATTGGTGGCATAGTGGACAGTGAAGAAAGTTATCTCCAATTGCTGGAAAGAGTGGAGGCCCAAAGAGACTTGGGGCGGTCACGTCAACATAGAAAATAGGAGGAGGAAGAGGCCATTCAGCCCTTCGAGCCTGACCCACCATTCAACACTATCATGGCCGATCCTCTGTCTCAATGCCATACCCCAGCACTCTCCCCATACACCTCGGCACCTTTAGAGTCTAGAAATCTATCTGTTTCTTTCTTAAATATATTCAGTGACTTGGTCTCCACAGCTTTCTGTGGGAGAGAATTCCACAGGTTCACCACCCTCGGAGTGAAGAGGTTTCCCCTCATCTCAGTCCCAAATGGCCTCCCCCGTATCCTGAGACTGTGACCCCTTGTTCCAGACACCCCCAGCCGGAGGAAACAATATCCCTGTATCCAGCCTGTCCAGCACTGTCAGAATTTTATACCTTTCAATTAGATCCCCGCTCACTCTTCTACATTCCAGTGAATACAGGTCCAGCCGACCCAATCTCCCCTCAGACATCAATGCTGCCATCCCAGGAATCAGTCTGGTGAACATTCACTGCTCTCCCTCTGTGGCAAGTACATCCTTCCTCGGATAAGGAGAGGAACACTGGACAGTCTCACCGAGGCTCTGTCCAGCTGCAGTAAGACATCCTTGCTCTTCTACTCCAATCCTCTTGCAATGAAGGACAACGGGTGGTACAGTGGTTAGCTCTGCTGCCTCACAGTGCAACGGACCTGGGTTCAATTCCGGTCTCGGGTGACTGTCTGTGTGGAGTTTGCACGTTCTCCCCGTGTCTGTGTGTGTTTCCTCCGTGTGCTCCGATTTCCTCCCACACTCCAAAGATGCGTGCGTTAGGTTGATTGCCCATGATAAATTGCCCCTTAATGCCAGGGGGATTAGGATATTGTGAGTGAGACTGTGGGAGTGTTCTCTATCTGTGTGTGTGTGTGTGTGTGTGTCTGTGTGTGAGACTGTGCGTGTATCTGTGTGTGTGTGTGTGTGAGACTGTGCGTGTATCTGTGTGTGTGTGTGTGTGTGTGCATCACTGCGTTTGTTGTCAGTGAGTTTGTGTGTGTTTCACTATCTTCCTGTCTCTCAGTCCCCCAGTCCCAGAATCTGCTTCTCTTTACACAGATGCTGCCTGTCCTGCTCAGTATTCCGGCATTGACTATTTCACAATCTGAGGAGTTGTGAATGGTGCGATCATCAGCGAACATCTCACCTATGGAGGGAAGGTCAGTGATGGAGCAGCTGAAGATGGTTGGGGCCTCGGACACTCACCCTGAGGAACTCCTGCAGTGATGTCCCGGGACTGAGAGGATCGGCTTTGAGATAATCGGCACATTGGGGGAAAGGTTGGGAAGCAGAGGATGCTGATTTAAGGTAAATGGCGACAGCGGCAACATGAGGCAATATCTGTGGCTTTGGAGTGATCCTTGTTGTACCCCACTATTAGCTGCTTGCCCACCTGAATATCTCACTGTTACTCTCTGCATTACTCTCTCATCCCTATCTCTCAGTGACTCTGCCTCTCTCCATCTCTCCGGGGAAATTATAATGGGGAGCAAAGAAATGGCAGAAGAATTGAACATATACTTTGGTTCTGTCTTCACAAAAGAGGCACAGATCACCTGGCAGAAATGTTAGGGAACCAATGGTTTAGTGATAGTGTGGAATTGAATTGAAGGAAATCAGTATTAGTAAGAAAATGGTGCTGGGGGAATGAATGGGGTTAAAGGCTGACAAAGCCCCAGGGCCTGATAATCTACATCCCAGAGTATTAAAGGAAGCGGCGCTGGAAATATTGGATGCATTGCTGGTCATCTTCCAAAATTCTATAGACTCTGGAGCAGTTCCTACAGATTGGGGGGTGGCAAATGTAACCCCACTATTTAAAATCATCTTTTCACTTGCGTGTAATTTATCCCAGAACACGGGCAGCATGGGCTTATCGAGAATGACGGGATAGTGTTGGGGTGGAGAAGTTATTCCTTCAAGTGGAAATCAGTGTCGTTTTGAAATGTGTTGAGGGTTTCTGCCTCTCCCCATTCAATCCTTCCCAACCTCTCTATCGAGGCTCCTTCTCACTTTCTACCAGACAATTATTTGTGTTTGAGAGCGGGTGCAGAGGAGATTGAAATGAAACGGACAGACAGTTAACTCCAACACTGAGAAATGTGAGGTGATGCACTTTGGACAATAAGTTGATGAGAGAATCCATAAACCAACTGGGAACAAGTTAAATCATGTGCAGGTAAAGGGAAAGCTTTTATACCTCCATCAATCTGTGTCTCTCTCTTTTTCTCACTCTCTGTGTCTGTGTCTTCTGTCCATCTCTCCCTTTCTGGAAATCTGTGAAAAATATCCACAAATATCAGGCAGCCATTTGGCGTTTCTTCCCAGTGGCCATTTTGTGTGAACGCAGCACTGAGATATTTCTGACAGAGTTGTCTCTTCACTCAAGTAATGTTAGTATTTGAAATGTGACAGATACGCAGCTATGAGGATTTTTATTTCTGGGAAAACTGAACTCACATTGAACAGCATCCCAGTGTGGGAGTTAAACTCTAGTTTGTTTCAGTCCTGGGGAGAAAGATGGAGCGAGAGGGAGAGATACAGATACAGAGGCAGAGAGACACAGAAACAGGATGGGATTGTGCTGTACATGTTTCAGAGCTGACACTGAGACACACACGAGATGTACAATCGCAGACCAGAGTGAATCATTCTCTGTTACCTGCAGTGTCCTGGACATGGACAGAAGCTGAAGTTTACTCCGGGTGCTCCGGTTTCATCCCACACTCCAAAGATAGAACAAAGAAAATTACAGCACGGGAACAGGTCTTTCAGCTCTCCAATCCTGCACCGACCATGCTGCCTGACTGAACTAAAACCCCCTACCCTTCCGGGGACCATATCCCTCCATTCCCATCTTATTCATGTCTTTGTCAAGACGCCCTTGAAAAGTCACAATCGTATCCGTTTCCACTTCCTCCCCCGGCAACGAGTTCCAGGCACCCACCACCCTCTGTGCAAAAAAACTTTCCTCCCACATCTCCTTTAAACCTTGCCCCTCGCACCTTAAACCTATGCCCCCGAGTAATAACTCTTCCACCCTGGGAAAAATCTTCTGACTATCCACTCTGTTCATGCCCCTCATAATCTGGCAGACTTCTATCAGGTGGACAGGTTAGGTGGATTGGCCAAGCTAAATTGTCCCTTAGTGTCAGGAGGGTTAGCTGAGGTAAATGTATGGGATGATAGGGATGGGGCCTGGGTGGGATTGTGGTCAGTGCAGACTCGATGGGCCGAATGGCCTCCTGCACTGCAGGATTCTATGAACCCTGTTCTGTATTTGGTTTGGGATTGTTTGTTGAAAAGTGTCGTTGAAGTGTTACTCTGTAATGCTGGAATTTAGGCTACGGGATGATTGGACCAAACACTTCAAGATAATAAGGGGAATGGAGAGGACTGATAAAGAACAACTTTTCCTGCTGGTTGGGGAGTCCAGGACTTGGGGACATTGGACTTCAAACAATGTTGAGGATTTTAGACTTGTCGGAGCGGAATTCAGAAACACTCCCTCTCTCTCTGTGTCCCCCTCCCTCTGTGTCCCCCTCCCTCTGTGTCCCCCTCCCTCTGTGTCCCCCTCCCTCTGTGTCCCCCTCCCTCTGTGTCCCCCTCCCTCTGTGTCCCCCTCCCTCTGTGTCCCCCTCCCTCTGTGTCCCCCTCCCTCTGTGTCCCCCTCCCTCTGTGTCCCCCTCCCTCTGTGTCCCCCTCCCTCTGTGTCCCCCTCCCTCTGTGTCCCCCTCCCTCTGTGTCCCCCTCCCTCTGTGTCCCCCTCCCTCTGTGTCCCCCTCCCTCTGTGTCTCCCTCCCTCTGTGTCTCCCTCCCTCTGTGTCTCCCTCCCTCTGTGTCTCCCTCCCTCTGTGTCTCCCTCCCTCTGTGTCTCCCTCCCTCTGTGCCTCGCTCCCTCTGTGCCTCGCTCCCTCTGTGCCTCGCTCCCTCTGTGCCTCGCTCCCTCTGTGCCTCGCTCCCTCTGTGCCTCGCTCCCTCTGTGCCTCGCTCCCTCTGTGTCTCCCTCCCTCTGTGTCTCCCTCCCTCTGTGTCTCCCTCCCTCTGTGTCTCCCTCCCTCTGTGTCTCCCTCCCTCTGTGTCTCCCTCCCTCTGTGTCTCCCTCCCTCTGTGTCTCCCTCCCTCTGTGTCTCCCTCCCTCTGTGTCTCCCTCCCTCTGTGTCTCCCTCCCTCTGTGTCTCCCTCCCTCTGTGTCTCCCTCCCTCTGTGTCTCCCTCCCTCTGTGTCTCCCTCCCTCTCTGTCTCCCTCCCTCTCTGTCTCCCTCCCTCTCTGTCTCCCTCCCTCTCTGTCTCCCTCCCTCTCTGTCTCCCTCCCTCTCTGTCTCCCTCCCTCTCTGTCTCCCTCCCTCTCTGTCTCCCTCCCTCTCTGTCTCCCTCCCTCTCTGTCTCCCTCCCTCTCTGTCTCCCTCCCTCTCTGTCTCCCTCCCTCTCTGTCTCCCTCCCTCTCTGTCTCCCTCCCTCTCTGTCTCCCTCCCTCTCTGTCTCCCTCCCTCTCTGTCTCCCTCCGTCTCTGTCTCCCTCCGTCTCTGTCTCCCTCCGTCTCTGTCTCCCTCCGTCTCTGTCTCTCTCCGTCTCTGTCTCTCTCCGTCTCTGTCTCTCTCCGTCTCTGTCTCTCTCCGTCTCTGTCTCTGTCTCTCTGTTTCGCTCTCTCTTTCTGGCCCCCTCTCGCTCTGTCTCTCTCTCTTTGCGTCTCTGTCTCTCTCTGTCTCTCTCTGTCTCTCTCTGTCTCTCTCTGTCTCTCTCTGTCTCTCTCTGTCTGTCTCTCTCTCTGTATCTGTCTGTCTCTCTCTCTCTATCTGTCTCTTCCTCTCTCCGTCTTTCCCTCTTTCTCTGTCTCTCTTTTGGTCTGTCCCTCTCTCTGTCTCTCTCTTGGTCTGTCCCTCTCTCTCTCTCTTTCTCTCTGTCCCTCTCTCTCTCTGTCCCTCTCTCTGTCTCTGTCTCCCTCCCTCTGTGTCTCCCTCCCTCTGTGTCTCCCTCCCTCTGTGTCTCCCTCCCTCTGTGTCTCCCTCCCTCTGTGTCTCCCTCCCTCTGTGTCTCCCTCCCTCTGTGTCTCCCTCCCTCTGTGTCTCCCTCCCTCTGTGTCTCCCTCCCTCTGTGTCTCCCTCCCTCTGTGTCTCCCTCCCTCGGTGTCTCCCTCCCTCGGTGTCTCCCTCCCTCGGTGTCTCCCTCCCTCGGTGTCTCCCTCCCTCGGTGTCTCCCTCCCTCGGTGTCTCCCTCCCTCGGTGTCTCCCTCCCTCGGTGTCTCCCTCCCTCGGTGTCTCCCTCCCTCGGTGTCTCCCTCCCTCGGTGTCTCCCTCCCTCGGTGTCTCCCTCCCTCGGTGTCTCCCTCCCTCGGTGTCTCCCTCCCTCGGTGTCTCCCTCCCTCGGTGTCTCCCTCCCTCGGTGTCTCCCTCCCTCGGTGTCTCCCTCCCTCGGTGTCTCCCTCCCTCTGTGTCTCCCTCCCTCTGTGTCTCCCTCCCTCTGTGTCTCCCTCCCTCTGTGTCTCCCTCCCTCTGTGTCTCCCTCCCTCTGTGTCTCCCTCCCTCTGTGTCTCCCTCCCTCGGTGTCTCCCTCCCTCGGTGTCTCCCTCCCTCGGTGTCTCCCTCCCTCGGTGTCTCCCTCCCTCGGTGTCTCCCTCCCTCGGTGTCTCCCTCCCTCGGTGTCTCCCTCCCTCGGTGTCTCCCTCCCTCGGTGTCTCCCTCCCTCGGTGTCTCCCTCCCTCGGTGTCTCCCTCCCTCGGTGTCTCCCTCCCTCGGTGTCTCCCTCCCTCGGTGTCCCTCTCTCTCTCTGTCTCTCTCCCTCTCTGTCTCTCCCCCTCTCTGTCTCTCCCCCTCTCTGTCTCTCCCTCTCTCTGTCTCTCCCTCTCTCTGTATCTCCCTCTCTCTACCTCTTCCTCTCTCTGTCTCTCCCTCTCTCTGTCTCTCCCTCTCTCTGTCTCTCCCTCTCTCTGTCTCTCCCTCTCTCTGTCTCTCCCTCTCTCTGTCTCTCCCTCTCTCTGTCTCTCCCTCTCTCTGTCTCTCCCTCTCTCTGTCTCTCCCTCTCTCTGTCTCTCCCTCTCTCTGTCTCTCCCTCTCTCTGTCTCTCCCTCTCTCTGTGTCTCTGTCTCTCTCTCTCTCTGTCCCTCTCTCACTCTGTCTCTCTCCCTCTCTGTCTCTCTCCCTCTCTGTCTCTCCCCCTCTCTGTCTCTCCCTCTCTCTGTCTCTCCCTCTCTCTCCCTCTCCCTCTCTCTGTATCTCCCTCTCTCTACCTCTTCCTCTCTCTTCCTCTTCCTCTCTCTGTCTCTCCCTCTCTCTGTCTCTCCCTCTCTCTGTCTCTCCCTCTCTCTGTCTCTCCCTCTCTCTGTCTCTCCCTCTCTCTGTCTCTCCCTCTCTCTGTCTCTCCCTCTCTCTGTCTCTCCCTCTCTCTGTCTCTCCCTCTCTCTGTCTCTCCCTCTCTCTGTGTCTCCCTCTCTCTGTGTCTCTGTCTCTCTCTCTCTCTGTCCCTCTCTCACTCTGTCCCTCTGTCTCTGTCTCCCTCCCTCTGTGTCTCCCTCCCTCTGTGTCTCCCTCCCTCTGTGTCTCCCTCCCTCTGTGTCTCCCTCCCTCTGTGTCTCCCTCCCTCTGTGTCTCCCTCCCTCTGTGTCTCCCTCCCTCTGTGTCTCCCTCCCTCTGTGTCTCCCTCCCTCTGTGTCTCCCTCCCTCTCTGTCTCCCTCCCTCTCTGTCTCCCTCCCTCTCTGTCTCCCTCCCTCTCTGTCTCCCTCCCTCTCTGTCTCCCTCCCTCTCTGTCTCCCTCCCTCTCTGTCTCCCTCCCTCTCTGTCTCCCTCCCTCTCTGTCTCCCTCCCTCTCTGTCTCCCTCCCTCTCTGTCTCCCTCCCTCTCTGTCTCCCTCCCTCTCTGTCTCCCTCCCTCTCTGTCTCCCTCCCTCTCTGTCTCCCTCCCTCTCTGTCTTCCTCCCTCTCTGTCTTCCTCCCTCTCTGTCTCTCTCCGTCTTTGTCTCTCTCCGTCTTTGTCTCTCTCCGTCTTTGTCTCTCTCTGTCTCTCTCTCTGTCTCTCTCTCTGTCTCTCTGTTTCTCTCTCTCTTTCTGGCCCCCTCTCGCTCTGTCTCTCTCTCTCTTTGCGTCTCTGTCTGTCTCTGTCTGTCTCTGTCTGTCTCTGTCTGTCTCTCTCTCTGTCTCTCTCTCTCTGTCTCACTCTCTCTCTCTGTCTGTCTCTCTCTCTGTCTGTCTCTCTCTCTGTGTCCCTCTCCCTCTGTCACTCTTTCTCTCTGTCACTCTTTCTCTTTGTCTCTCTCTTTCTATGTGTCTCTCTCCCTGTGTCTCCCTCTCTCTGTGTCTCCCATGTCTCTTTCTGTATCTGTGTTCCTCTCTCTGTATTTTTGTGTGTCTCTGTCTCTGTATGTTTGTGTCTCTCTCACTCTGTATCTTTGTGTGTCTCTCTCTCTGTATCTTTGTGTCTCTCTCTGTCCCTATGTGTCAGGGGAGCCCGAAACGCTACAGAAACAGGAGACAGGTTTGAAAATGGAGGAGTGTTTCTTATCCATCCATAACAATAATCCACTCTGACAGCAGTTCCATTTCACACTCTCTGCTCAGTCCTGTGTTGGGGGGGGTGTTTAATGTGGGATCAGTGTTTGCTTTTCTCAAACCGCAGTGATATTCCCAACAAGGGCAAGAGGTTTCAGTGTTTAAAAATGTAAAGATTTCAGAACAAAACCAGACAGAGAGTGATGAGGCCTCACACCTTCAATGTAGTGATTCCCCCAATCTTTCCTTTTGTATATTGTTTCCTTCCTCTGTCTGAAGTATTGGAGACGTCGACATCACTGAAACGATACAATCTCTCGGGACAATCACTGTAAACAGCTTCTGGAAACAAATTAACACTTTAATCACCCAAAAAGCTGAATGTCCATTCAAACACCTCCCTCCCCATATCCTTGTAAATGCAAAGATAACTCCCATTTCCCCAAAGCAGGAAGATGTGAAATGGAATCATCTTAACCTCTCTATCAAAGATAGAAAGTTTCTTTTCTGTAAAGTTTATTTATTAGTGTCACAAGTAGGCTTACATTAACAATGCAATGAAGTTAGTGTGAAAATTCCCTAGTCGCCTGTTCGGGTACACTGAGGGAGGATGTAGCACGGCCAATGCACCCTAACCAACACGTCTTTCAGACTGTGGGAGGAAACCAGAGCACTCGGAGGAAACCCACGCAGACACGGGGAGAACGTGCAGACTCCACACAGACAGTGACCCGAGCCGGGAATCGAACCTGGGTCCCTGGCGGTGTGTGGTAATTGTGCTAACCACTATGCCACCGTGCCAGCATCTATACATAGACACACATAGATATATGGAGACACACACACAGATATGCTGCGATATATACAGAGGCAGATATTCTCAGATACTCAGAAATATATAGAAAGACACACAGACAGGCACCCACAAATACACAGGGAGAGGGAGAGAGGGAAACACAGTAAGACAGATAGATACATAGAAAGACTAACACACACATATAGATGTACAGACCAACATACAGAGAGAGGGGGTGATGGAGGGTGAGGAGAGAAGGTAGAGAGACAGACGGAGGGAGAGGGTATGTGACGAAGGGAGAGAGACAGCAAAACAGATGCACAGATATATTCAGAAAGAGAGTGAGTGACAGAGACACACACACAGATCTATTCAGAGAGCGTCAGAGAGATAGAGAGACACACACGAACATACAAAGAGATATAAAGAGAGAGAGACAGGATGATGTGTAGGTTAGGTGGATTGCCATGCTAAATTGCCCTTAAGAGTCCAAAAATGCGAAGCTTGGGTGAATTGGCCATGCTAAATCGCCCCTTAATGTCCAAATATCTGCATGTTAGGTGGATTGGCCATGCTAAATTGCCCCTTGAGATTCAACGGTGTGCATGTTGGGTGGATTGGCCATGTTAAGTTGTTCCCTGGTGTCCAATGATGAGTAGGTTAGGTGGATTACCCATGGTAAATTGCCCCTTAGTGTCCAAAAATGTGAAGATTTGGTGAATTGACCATGCTACGTTGCCACTTAGTGCCCAAAGATGAATAGGTTAGGTGGATTGGCCGTGCTAAGTTGACACTTAGTGTGGAAGTTTCCCATCCCGCCCACATTGGGAATTGTAAAAGGCAGGGCAGGACCATGCAAAGGTCTCTCATAGAATCCCTGCAGTGCAGAAGGAGGCCATTCCGCCCATCGAGTCTGCACTGTCTCTCTGAAAGAACAGCCTACCCAGGCCCTCCCCTCCACCCTATCCTGTCCCCTCCACCTTATCCCCATAAGCCCGTGCATTTACCATGACTAAATCTCCTAAGGCACTGATTAGACTAGGGACAGTCAGCATGGCTTTGTTAGTGGAAAATCATGTCCCACAAATTTAATTGAGTTTTTTGAAGGGGAAACCAAGAAGGTAGATGAGGGCAGTGCAGTTGCTGTTGTCTACATGGACTTTAGAAAGGCCTTTGACAAGGTACCGCATGGTAGGTTGTTGCATAAGGTTAAATCTCACGGGATCCAGGGTGAGGTATCTAAATGGATACAAAATTGGCTTCTTGACAGAAGCCAGAGGGTGGTTGTAGAGGGTTGTTTTTCAAACTGGGGGCCTGTGATCAGCAGTGTGCCTCAGTGATCAGTGCTGGGCCCATTGTTATTTGTCATTTATATTAATGATTTGGATGAGAATATAGGGGGCATGGTTAGTAGGTTTGCAGACTACACCAAGATTGGTGGCATAGTGGACAGTGAAGAAAGTTATCTCCAATTGCTGGAAAGAGTGGAGGCCCAAAGAGACTTGGGGCGGTCACGTCAACATAGAAAATAGGAGGAGGAAGAGGCCATTCAGCCCTTCGAGCCTGACCCACCATTCAACACTATCATGGCCGATCCTCTGTCTCAATGCCATACCCCAGCGCTCTCCCCATACACCTCGACACCTTTAGAGTCTAGAAATCTATCTGTTTCCTCCTTAAATATATTCAGTGACTTGGTCTCCACGGCTTTCTGTGGGAGAGAATTCCACAGGTTCACCACCCTCTGAGTGAAGAGGTTTCCCCTCATCTCAGTCCCAAATGGCCTCCCCCGTATCCTGAGACTGTGACCCCTTGTTCCAGACACCCCCAGCCGGAGGAAACAATATCCCTGTATCCAGCCTGTCCAGCACTGTCAGAATTTTATACCTTTCAATTAGATCCCCGCTCACTCTTCTACATTCCAGTGAATACAGGTCCAGCCGACCCAATCTCCCCTCAGACATCAATGCTGCCATCCCAGGAATCAGTCTGGTGAACATTCACTGCTCTCCCTCTGTGGCAAGTACATCCTTCCTCGGATAAGGAGAGGAACACTGGACACAAGACTCCAGGTGTGGTCTCACCGAGGCCCTGTCCAGCTGCAGTAAGACATCCTTGCTCTTCTACTCCAATCCTCTTGCAATGAAGGACAACATGGGTGGTACAGTGGTTAGCTCTGCTGCCTCACAGTGCAACGGACCCGGGTTCAATTCCGGTCTCGGGTGATTGTCTGTGTGGAGTTTGCACGTTCTCCCCGTGTCTGTGTGTGTTTCCTCCGTGTGCTCCGGTTTCCTCCCACACTCCAAAGATGCGTGCGTTAGGTTGATTGGCCATGATAAATTGCCCCTTAATGCCAGGGGGATTAGGATATTGTGAGTGAGACTGTGGGAGTGTTCTCTATCTGTGTGTGTGTGTGTGTCTGTGTGTGAGACTGTGCGTGTATCTGTGTGTGTGTGTGTGTGTGCATCACTGCGTTTGTTGTCAGTGAGTTTGTGTGTGTTTCACTATCTTCCTGTCTCTCAGTCCCCCAGTCCCAGAATCTGCTTCTCTTTACACAGATGCTGCCTGTCCTGCTCAGTATTTCTGCATTGACTATTTCACAATCTGAGGAGTTGTGAATGGTGCGATCATCAGCGAACATCTCACCTATGGAGGGAAGGTCAGTGATGGAGCAGCTGAAGATGGTTGGGGCCTCGGACACTCACCCTGAGGAACTCCTGCAGTGATGTCCTGGGACTGAGAGGATCGGCTTTGAGATAATCGGCACATTGGGGGAAAGCTTGGGAAGCAGAGGATGCTGATTTAAGGTAAATGGCGACAGCGGCAACATGAGGCAATATCTGTGGCTTTGGAGTGATCCTTGTTGTACCCCACTATTAGCTGCTTGCCCACCTGAATATCTCACTGTTACTCTCTGCATTACTATCTCATCCCTATCTCTCAGTGACTCTGCCTCTCTCCATCTCTCCGGGGAAATTATAATGGGGAGCAAAGAAATGGCAGAAGAATTGAACATGTACTTTGGTTCTGTCTTCACAAAAGAGGCACAGATAACCTGGCAGAAATGTTAGGGATCCAATGGTTTAGTGAGAGTGTGGAATTGAATTGAAGGAAATCAGTATTAGTAAGAAAATGGTGCTGGGGGAATGAATGGGGTTAAAGGCTGACAAATCCCCAGGGCCTGATAATCTACATCCCAGAGTATTAAAGGAAGCGGCGCTGGAAATATTGGATGCATTGCTGGTCATCTTCCAAAATTCTATAGACTCTGGAGCAGTTCCTACAGATTGGGGGGTGGCAAATGTAACCCCACTATTTAAAATAATCTTTTCACTTGCGTGTAATTTATCACAGAACACGGGCAGCATGGGCTTATCGAGAATGACGGGATAGTGTTGGGGTGGAGAAGTTATTCCTTCAAGTGGAAATCAGTGTCGTTTTGAAATGTGTTGAGGGTTTCTGCCTCTCCCCATTCAATCCTTCCCAACCTCTCTATCGAGGCTCCTTCTCACTTTCTACCAGACAATTATTTGTGTTCGAGAGCGGGTGCAGAGGAGATTGAAATGAATCGGACAGACAGTTAACTCCAACACTGAGAAATGTGAAGTGATGCACTTTGGACAATAAGTTGAGGAGAGAATCCATAAACCAACTGGGAACAAGTTAAATCATGTGCAGGTAAAGGGAAACCTTTTATACCTCCATCAATCTGTGTCTCTCTCTTTTTCTCACTCTCTGTGTCTGTGTCTTCTGTCCATCTCTCCCTTTCTGGAAATCTGTGAAAAATATCCACAAATATCAGGCAGCCATTTGGCGTTTCTTCCCAGTGGCCATTTCGTGTGAACGCAGCACTGAGATATTTCTGACAGAGTTGTCTCTTCACTCAAGTAATGTTAGTATTTGAAATGTGACAGATACGCAGCTATGAGGATTTTTATTTCTGGGAAAACTGAACTCACATTGAACAGCATCCCAGTGTGGGATTTAAACTCTAGTTTGTTTCAGTCCTGGGGAGAGAGATGGAGCGAGAGGGAGAGATACAGATACAGAGGCAGAGAGACACAGAAACAGGATGGGATTGTGCTGTACATGTTTCAGAGCTGACACTGAGACACACACGAGATGTACAATCGCAGACCAGAGTGAATCATTCTCTGTTACCTGCAGTGTCCTGGACATGGACAGAAGCTGAAGTTTACTCCGGGTGCTCCGGTTTCATCCCACACTCCAAAGATAGAACAAAGAAAATTACAGCACGGGAACAGGTCTTTCAGCTCTCCAAGCCTGCACCGACCATGCTGCCTGACTGAACTAAAACCCCCCACCCTTCCGGGGACCATATCCCTCCATTCCCATCTTATTCATGTCTTTGTCAAGACGCCCTTGAAAAGTCACAATCGTATCCGTTTACACTTCCTCCCCCGGCAACGAGTTCCAGGCACCCACCACCCTCTGTGCAAAAAAACTTTCCTCCCACATCTCCTTTAAACCTTGCCCCTCGCACCTTAAACCTATGCCCCCGAGTAATAACTCTTCCACCCTGGGAAAAATCTTCTGACTATCCACTCTGTCCATGCCCCTCATAATCTGGCAGACTTCTATCAGGTGTACAGGTTAGGTGGATTGGCCAAGCTAAATTGTCCCTTAGTGTCAGGAGGATTAGCTGAGGTAAATGTATGGGATGATAGGGATGGGGCCTGGGTGGGATTGTGGTCAGTGCAGACTCGATGGGCCGAATGGCCTCCTGCACTGCAGGATTCTATGAACCCTGTTCTGTATTTGGTTTGGGATTGTTTGTTGAAAAGTGTCGTTGAAGTGTTACTCTGTAATGCTGGAATTTAGGCTACGGGATGATTGGATCAAACACTTCAAGATAATAAGGGGAATGGAGAGGACTGATAAAGAACAACTTTTCCTGCTGGTTGGGGAGTCCAGGACTTGGGGACATTGGACTTCAAACAATGTTGAGGATTTTAGACTTGTCGGAGCGGAATTCAGAAACACTCCCTCTCTCTCTCTGTCCCTCTCTCTCTCTGTCCCCCTCCCTCTGTGTCTCCCTCCCTCTGTGTCTCCCTCCCTCTGTGTCTCCCTCCCTCTGTGTCTCCCTCCCTCTGTGTCTCCCTCCCTCTGTGTCTCCCTCCCTCTGTGTCTCCCTCCCTCTGTGTCTCCCTCCCTCTGTGTCTCCCTCCCTCTGTGTCTCCCTCCCTCTGTGTCTCCCTCCCTCTGTGTCTCCCTCCCTCTGTGTCTCCCTCCCTCTGTGTCTCCCTCCCTCTGTGTCTCCCTCCCTCTGTGTCTCCCTCCCTCTGTGTCTCCCTCCCTCTGTGTCTCCCTCCCTCTGTGTCTCCCTCCCTCTGTGTCTCCCTCCCTCTGTGTCTCCCTCCCTCTGTGTCTCCCTCCCTCTGTGTCTCCCTCCCTCTCTATCTCCCTCTCTATCTCCCTCTCTCTCTGTCTCCCTCCCTCTCTGTCTCCCTCTCTCTCTGTCTCCCTCCCTCTGTGTCTCTCTCCGTCTTTGTCTCTCTCCGTCTTTGTCTCTCTCCGTCTTTGTCTCTCTCCGTCTTTGTCTCTCTCCGTCTTTGTCTCTCTCCGTCTTTGTCTCTCTCCGTCTTTGTCTCTCTCCGTCTTTGTCTCTCTCCGTCTCTGTCTCTCTCTCTGTCTCTGTCTCTCTCTCTGTCTCTCTGTTTCTCTCTCTCTTTCTGGCCCCCTCTCGCTCTGTCTCTCTCTCTTTGCGTCTCTGTCTCTCTCTCTTTGTCATCTCAGTCCCAAATGGCCTCCCCCGTATCCTGAGACTGTGACCCCTTGTTCCAGACACCCCCAGCCGGAGGAAACAATATCCCTGTATCCAGCCTGTCCAGCACTGTCAGAATTTTATACCTTTCAATTAGATCCCCGCTCACTCTTCTACATTCCAGTGAATACAGGCCCAGCCGACCCAATCTCCCCTCAGACATCAATGCTGCCATCCCAGGAATCAGTCTGGTGAACATTCACTGCTCTCCCTCTGTGGCAACTACATCCTTCCTCAGATAAGGAGAGGAACACTGTACACAAGACTCCAGGTGTGGTCTCACCGAGGCCCTGTCCAGCTGCAGTAAGACATCCTTGCTCTTCTACTCCAATCCTCTTGCAATGAAGGACAACATGGGTGGTACAGTGGTTAGCTCTGCTGCCTCACAGTGCAACGGACCTGGGTTCAATTCCGGTCTCGGGTGCCTGTCTGTGTGGAGTTTGCACGTTCTCCCCGTGTCTGTGTGTGTTTCCTCCATGTGCTCCGATTTCCTCCCACACTCCAAAGATGCGTGCGTTAGGTTGATTGGCCATGATAAATTGCCCCTTAATGCCAGGGGGATTAGGATATTGTGAGTGAGACTGTGGGAGAGTTCTCTATCTGTGTGTGTGTGTGTGTCTGTGTGTGAGACTGTGCGTGTATCTGTGTGTGTGTGTGCATCACTGCGTTTGTTGTCAGTGAGTTTGTGTGTGTTTCACTATCTTCCTGTCTCTCAGTCCCCCAGTCCCAGAATCTGCTTCTCTTTACACAGATGCTGCCTGTCCTGCTCAGTATTTCTGCATTGACTATTTCACAATCTGAGGAGTTGTGAATGGTGCGATCATCAGCGAACATCTCACCTATGGAGGGAAGGTCAGTGATGGAGCAGCTGAAGATGGTTGGGGCCTCGGACACTCACCCTGAGGAACTCCTGCAGTGATGTCCCGGGACTGAGAGGATCGGCTTTGAGATAATCGGCACATTGGGGGAAAGGTTGGGAAGCAGAGGATGCTGATTTAAGGTAAATGGCGACAGCGGCAACATGAGGCAATATCTGTGGCTTTGGAGTGATCCTTGTTGTACCCCACTATTAGCTGCTTGCCCACCTGAATATCTCACTGTTACTCTCTGCATTACTCTCTCATCCCTATCTCTCAGTGACTCTGCCTCTCTCCATCTCTCCGGGGAAATTATAATGGGGAGCAAAGAAATGGCAGAAGAATTGAACGTATACTTTGGTTCTGTCTTCACAAAAGAGGCACAGATAACCTGGCAGAAATGTTAGGGAACCAATGGTTTAGTGAGAGTGTGGAATTGAATTGAAGGAAATCAGTATTAGTAAGAAAATGGTGCTGGGGGAATGAATGGGGTTAAAGGCTGACAAAGCCCCAGGGCCTGATAATCTACATCCCAGAGTATTAAAGGAAGCGGCGCTGGAAATATTGGATGCATTGCTGGTCATCTTCCAAAATTCTATAGACTCTGGAGCAGTTCCTACAGATTGGGGGGTGGCAAATGTAACCCCACTATTTAAAATCATCTTTTCACTTGCGTGTAATTTATCCCAGAACACGGGCAGCATGGGCTTATCGAGAATGACGGGATAGTGTTGGGGTGGAGAAGTTATTCCTTCAAGTGGAAATCAGTGTCGTTTTGAAATGTGTTGAGGGTTTCTGCCTCTCCCCATTCAATCCTTCCCAACCTCTCTATCGAGGCTCCTTCTCACTTTCTACCAGACAATTATTTGTGTTTGAGAGCGGGTGCAGAGGAGATTGAAATGAAACGGACAGACAGTTAACTCCAACACTGAGAAATGTGAAGTGATGCACTTTGGACAATAAGTTGAGGAGAGAATCCATAAACCAACTGGGAACAAGTTAAATCATGTGCAGGTAAAGGGAAAGCTTTTATACCTCCATCAATCTGTGTCTCTCTCTTTTTCTCACTCTCTGTGTCTGTGTCTTCTGTCCATCTCTCCCTTTCTGGGAATCAGTGAAAAATATCCACAAATATCAGGCAGCCGTTTGGTGTTTCTTCCCAGTGGCCATTTTGTGTGAACGCAGCACTGAGATATTTCTGACAGAGTTGTCTCTTCACTCAAGTAATGTTAGTATTTGAAATGTGACAGATACGCAGCTATGAGGATTTTTATTTCTGGGAAAACTGAACTCACATTGAACAGCATCCCAGTGTGGGATTTAAACTCTAGTTTGTTTCAGTCCTGGGGAGAGAGATGGAGCGAGAGGGAGAGATACAGATACAGGATGGGATTGTGCTGTACATGTTTCAGAGCTGACACTGAGACACACACGAGATGTACAATCGCAGACCAGAGTGAATCATTTTCTGTTACCTGCAGTGTCCTGGACATGGACAGAAGCTGAAGTTTACTCCGGGTGCTCCGGTTTCATCCCACACTCCAAAGATAGAACAAAGAAAATTACAGCACGGGAACAGGTCTTTCAGCTCTCCAATCCTGCACCGACCATGCTGCCTGACTGAACTAAAACCCCCTACCCTTCCGGGGACCATATCCCTCCATTCCCATCTTATTCATGTCTTTGTCAAGACGCCCTTGAAAAGTCACAATCGTATCCGTTTCCACTTCCTCCCCCGGCAACGAGTTCCAGGCACCCACCACCCTCTGTGCAAAAAAACTTTCCTCCCACATCTCCTTTAAACCTTGCCCCTCGCACCTTAAACCTATGCCCCCGAGTAATAACTCTTCCACCCTGGGAAAAATCTTCTGACTATCCACTCTGTTCATGCCCCTCATAATCTGGCAGACTTCTATCAGGTGGACAGGTTAGGTGGATTGGCCAAGCTAAATTGTCCCTTAGTGTCAGGAGGGTGAGCTGAGGTAAATGTATGGGATGATAGGGATGGGGCCTGGGTGGGATTGTGGTCAGTGCAGACTCGATAGGCCGAATGGCCTCCTGCACTGCAGGATTCTATGAACCCTGTTCTGTATTTGGTTTGGGATTGTTTGTTGAAAAGTGTCGTTGAAGTGTTACTCTGTAATGCTGGAATTTAGGCTACGGGATGATTGGATCAAACACTTCAAGATAATAAGGGGAATGGAGAGGACTGATAAAGAACAACTTTTCCTGCTGGTTGGGGAGTCCAGGACTTGGGGACATTGGACTTCAAACAATGTTGAGGATTTTAGACTTGTCGGAGCGGAATTCAGAAACACTCCCTCTCTCTCTCTGTCCCTCTCTCTCTCTGTCTCCCTCCCTCTGTGTCTCCCTCCCTCTGTGTCTCCCTCCCTCGGTGTCTCCCTCCCTCTGTGTCTCCCTCCCTCTGTGTCTCCCTCCCTCTGTGTCTCCCTCCCTCTGTGTCTCCCTCCCTCTGTGTCTCCCTCCCTCTGTGTCTCCCTCCCTCTGTGTCTCCCTCCCTCTGTGTCTCCCTCCCTCTGTGTCTCCCTCCCTCTGTGTCTCCCTCCCTCTGTGTCTCCCTCCCTCTGTGTCTCCCTCCCTCTGTGTCTCCCTCCCTCTGTGTCTCCCTCCCTCTGTGTCTCCCTCCCTCTGTGTCTCCCTCCCTCTGTGTCTCCCTCCCTCTGTGTCTCCCTCCCTCTGTGTCTCCCTCCCTCTGTGTCTCCCTCCCTCTGTGTCTCCCTCCCTCTGTGTCTCCCTCCCTCTGTGTCTCCCTCCCTCTGTGTCTCCCTCCCTCTGTGTCTCCCTCCCTCTGTGTCTCCCTCCCTCTGTGTCTCCCTCCCTCTGTGTCTCCCTCCCTCTGTGTCTCCCTCCCTCTGTGTCTCCCTCCCTCTGTGTCTCCCTCCCTCTGTGTCTCCCTCCCTCTGTGTCTCCCTCCCTCTGTGTCTCCCTCCCTCTGTGTCTCCCTCCCTCTGTGTCTCCCTCCCTCTGTGTCTCCCTCCCTCTGTGTCTCCCTCCCTCTGTGGCTCCCTCCCTCTGTGGCTCCCTCCCTCTGTGGCTCCCTCCCTCTGTGTCTCCCTCCCTCTGTGTCTCCCTCCCTCCCTCTGTGTCTCCCTCCCTCCCTCTGTGTCTCCCTCCCTCCCTCTGTGTCTCCCTCCCTCCCTCTGTGTCTCCCTCCCTCCCTCTGTGTCTCCCTCCCTCTGTGTCTCCCTCTCTCTGTGTCTCCCTCCCTCTGTGTCTCCCTCCCTCTGTGTCTCCCTCCCTCTGTGTCTCCCTCCCTCTGTGTCTCCCTCCCTCTGTGTCTCCCTCCCTCTGTGTCTCCCTCCCTCTGTGTCTCCCTCCCTCTGTGTCTCCCTCCCTCTGTGTCTCCCTCCCTCTGCGTCTCCCTCCCTCTGCGTCTCCCTCCCTCTGCGTCTCCCTCCCTCTGCGTCTCCCTCCCTCTGCGTCTCCCTCCCTCTGCGTCTCCCTCCCTCTGCGTCTCCCTCCCTCTGCGTCTCCCTCCCTCTGCGTCTCCCTCCCTCTGCGTCTCCCTCCCTCTGCGTCTCCCTCCCTCTGTGTCTCCCTCCCTCTGTGTCTCCCTCCCTCTGTGCCTCCCTCCCTCTGTGCCTCCCTCCCTCTGTGCCTCCCTCCCTCTGTGCCTCCCTCCCTCTGTGTCTCCCTCCCTCTGTGTCTCCCTCCCTCTGTGTCTCCCTCCCTCTGTGTCTCCCTCCCTCTGTGTCTCCCTCCCTCTGTGTCTCCCTCCCTCCCTCTGTGTCTCCCTCCCTCCCTCTGTGTCTCCCTCCCTCTGTGTCTCCCTCCCTCTGTGTCTCCCTCCCTCTGTGTCTCCCTCCCTCTGTGTCTCCCTCCCTCTGTGTCTCCCTCCCTCTGTGTCTCCCTCCCTCTGTGTCTCCCTCCCTCTGTGTCTCCCTCCCTCTGTGCCTCCCTCCCTCTGTGCCTCCCTCCCTCTGTGCCTCCCTCCCTCTGTGCCTCCCTCCCTCTGTGTCTCCCTCCCTCTGTGTCTCCCTCCCTCTGTGTCTCCCTCCCTCTGTGTCTCCCTCCCTCTGTGTCTCCCTCCCTCTGTGTCTCCCTCCCTCTGTGTCTCCCTCCCTCTGTGTCTCCCTCCCTCTGTGTCTCCCTCTCTCTGTGTCTCCCTCTCTCTGTGTCTCCCTCTCTCTGTGTCTCCTTCCCTCTCTGTCTCCCTCCCTCTCTGTCTCCCTCCCTCTCTGTCTCCCTCCCTCTCTGTCTCCCTCCCTCTCTGTCTCCCTCCCTCTCTGTCTCCCTCCCTCTCTCTGTCCCTCTCTCGCTCTGTCTCCCTCTCTCTCTCTGTCCCTCTCTCGCTCTGTCTCTCTCCCTTTCTCTGTCTCTCTCTCTCTGTCTTTGTCTCTCTCTGTCTCTGTCTCTCTCTGACTCTTTCTCTGTCTCTGTCTCTCTCTCTGTCTCTCCCTCTCTCTGTCTCTCCCTCTCTCTGTCTCTCCCTCTCTCTGTCTCTCCCTCTCTCTGTCTCTCCCTCTCTCTGTCTCTCCCTCTCTCTGCCTCTCCCTCTCTCTGCCTCTCCCTCTCTCTGCCTCTCCCTCTCTCTGCCTCTCCCTCTCTCTGCCTCTCCCTCACTCTGCCTCTCCCTCTCTCTGCCTCTCCCCCTCTCTGTGTCTCTGACTCTCTCTCAGTCTCTCTCTTGGTCTGCCCCTCTCTCTCTCTCTCTCTGTCCCTCTCTCTCTCTGTCCCTCTCTCTCTCTGTCTCCCTCCCTCTGTGTCTCCCTCCCTCTGTGTCTCCCTCCCTCTGTGTCTCCCTCCCTCTGTGTCTCCCTCCCTCTGTGTCTCCCTCCCTCTGCGTCTCCCTCCCTCTGCGTCTCCCTCCCTCTGCGTCTCCCTCCCTCTGCGTCTCCCTCCCTCTGCGTCTCCCTCCCTCTGCGTCTCCCTCCCTCTGCGTCTCCCTCCCTCTGCGTCTCCCTCCCTCTGCGTCTCCCTCCCTCTGCGTCTCCCTCCCTCTGCGTCTCCCTCCCTCTGCGTCTCCCTCCCTCTGCGTCTCCCTCCCTCTGCGTCTCCCTCCCTCTGCGTCTCCCTCCCTCTGCGTCTCCCTCCCTCTGCGTCTCCCTCCCTCTGCGTCTCCCTCCCTCTGCGTCTCCCTCCCTCTGCGTCTCCCTCCCTCTGCGTCTCCCTCCCTCTGCGTCTCCCTCCCTCTGCGTCTCCCTCCCTCTGCGTCTCCCTCCCTCTGCGTCTCCCTCCCTCTGCGTCTCCCTCCCTCTGCGTCTCCCTCCCTCTGCGTCTCCCTCCCTCTGCGTCTCCCTCCCTCTGCGTCTCCCTCCCTCTGTGTCTCCCTCCCTCTGTGTCTCCCTCCCTCTGTGTCTCCCTCCCTCTGTGCCTCCCTCCCTCTGTGCCTCCCTCCCTCTGTGCCTCCCTCCCTCTGTGCCTCCCTCCCTCTGTGTCTCCCTCCCTCTGTGTCTCCCTCCCTCTGTGTCTCCCTCCCTCTGTGTCTCCCTCCCTCTGTGTCTCCCTCCCTCTGTGTCTCCCTCCCTCTGTGTCTCCCTCCCTCTGTGTCTCCCTCCCTCTGTGTCTCCCTCCCTCTGTGTCTCCCTCCCTCTGTGTCTCCCTCCCTCTGTGTCTCCCTCCCTCTGTGTCTCCCTCCCTCTGTGTCTCCCTCCCTCTGTGTCTCCCTCCCTCTGTGTCTCCCTCCCTCTGTGTCTCCCTCCCTCTGTGTCTCCCTCCCTCTGTGTCTCACTCTCTCTCTGTCTCTCTCCGTCTTTGTCTCCCTCTGTCTCTCTCCGTCTCTCTCCGTCTTTGTCTCTCTGTTTCTCTCTCTCTTTCTGGCCCCCTCTCGCTCTGTCTCTCTCTCTTTGTGTTTCTGTTTCTCTCTGTTTCTCTCTGTTTCTCTCTGTTTCTCTCTGTCTGTCTCTGTCTATCTCTCGCTCTGTCTCTGTCTCTCTCTCTCTTATTGTGTGTCTCTCTCTCTCACTGTGTCTCTCTCTGTCCCTCTCTCTTTCTCTGTCTGTCTCTTTCCCACTCTCTCTCTCTCTCACTGTCTCTCTCTCTCTCTGTGTCTCTCTCTCTCACTGTGTCACTCTGTCTCTGTCGCGCTCTATCTCTGTCTCCCACTCTGTGTCTCTCTGTCTGTCTCTCTCTCTCTCTCTCTATCTCCCTCTCTCTCATTCTATCTTTCTCTCTCTCTCTGTCTCTCTCTGTCTCGTTCTCTCTGTCTCTCTCTCTCTGTCTCTCTCTCTCTGACTCACTCTCTGTCTGTCTGTCTCTCTCTCTGTGTCCCTCTCCCTCTGTCACTCTTTCTCTCTGTCTCTCTCTTTCTATGTGTCCCTCTCTGTGTCTCCCTCTCTCTGTGTCTCCCTCTCTCTGTGTCTCCCTCTCTCTGTGTCTCCCTCTCTCTGTGTCTCCCTCTCTCTGTGTCTCCCTCTCTCTGTGTCTCCCTCTCTCTGTGTCTCCCTCTCCCTGTGTCTCCCTCTCCCTGTGTCTCCCTCTCCCTGTGTCTCCCTCTCCCTGTGTCTCCCTCTCCCTGTGTCTCCCTCTCCCTGTGTCTCCCTCTCCCTGTGTCTCCCTCTCCCTGTGTCTCCCGCTCCCTGTGTCTCCCGCTCCCTGTGTCTCCCGCTCCCTGTGTCTCCCGCTCCCTGTGTCTCCCGCTCCCTGTGTCTCCCGCTCCCTGTGTCTCCCGCTCCCTGTGTCTCCCGCTCCCTGTGTCTCCCGCTCCCTGTGTCTCCCGCTCCCTGTGTCTCCCGCTCCCTGTGTCTCCCGCTCCCTGTGTCTCCCGCTCCCTGTGTCTCCCGCTCCCTGTGTCTCCCGCTCCCTGTGTCTCCCTCTCTCTGTGTCTCCCTCTCTCTGTGTCTCCCTCTCTCTGTGTCTCCCTCTCTCTGTGTCTCCCTCTCTCTGTGTCTCACTCTCTCTGTGTCTCACTCTCTCTGTGTCTCACTCTCTCTGTGTCTCACTCTCTGTGTCTCACTCTCTGTGTCTCACTCTCTCTGTGTCTCACTCTCTCTGTGTCTCCCTCTCTCTGTGTCTCCCTCTCTCTGTGTCTCCCTCTCTCTGTGTCTCCCTCTCTCTGTGTCTCCCTCTCTCTGTGTCTCCCTCTCTCTGTCTCTCCCTCTCTCTGTCTCTCCCACTCTCTGTCTCTCCCACTCTCTGTCTCTCCCTCTCTCTGTCTCTCCCTCTCTGTCTCTCCCTCTCTCTGTCTCGCTGCCGCTCTCTCTCTGTCTCATTCTCTGTCTGTCTCTCTCTCTCTCTGTCTCTCTCTCTGTCTCTCTCTCTGTGTCCCTCTCCCTCTGCCACTCTTTATCTCTGTCTCTCTCTTTCTGTGTGACTCCCTCTCTGTGTCTCCCTCTCTGTGTCTCCCTCTCTGTGTCTCCCTCTCTGTGTCTCCCTCTCTGTGTCTCCCTCTCTGTGTCTCCCTCTCTGTGTCTCCCTCTCTGTGTCTCCCTCTCTGTGTCTCCCTCTCTGTGTCTCCCTCTCTCTGTGTCGCCCTCTCTCTGTGTCTCCCTCTCTCTGTGTCTCCCTCTCTCTGTGTCTCCCTCTCTCTGTGTCTCCCTCTCTCTGTGTCTCCCTCTCTCTGTGTCTCCCTCTCTCTGTGTCTCCCTCTCTCTGTGTCTCCCTCTCTCTGTGTCTCCCTCTCTCTGTGTCTCCCTCTCTCTGTGTCTCCCTCTCTCTGTGTCTCCCTCTCTCTGTGTCTCCCTCTCTCTGTGTCTCCCTCTCTCTGTGTCTCCCTCTCTCTGTGTCTCTCCCTCTCTGTGTCTCTCCCTCTCTGTGTCTCTCCCTCTCTGTGTCTCTCCCTCTCTGTGTCTCTCCCTCTCTGTGTCTCTCCCTCTCTGTGTCTCTCCCTCTCTGTGTCTCTCCCTCTCTGTGTCTCTCCCTCTCTGTGTCTCTCCCTCTCTGTGTCTCTCCCTCTCTCTGTCTCTCCCTCTCTCTGTCTCTCCCTCTCTCTGTCTCTCCCTCTCTCTGTCTCTCCCTCTCTCTGTCTCTCCCTCTCTCTGTCTCTCCCTCTCTCTGTCTCTCCCTCTCTCTGTCTCTCCCTCTCTCTGTCTCTCCCTCTCTCTGTCTCTCCCTCTCTCTGTCACTCCCTCTCTCTGTCTCTCCCTCTCTCAGTCTCTCCCTCTCTCAGTCTCTCCCTCTCTCAGTCTATCCCTCTCTCAGTCTCTCCCTCTCTCTCTGTCTCCCTCTCTCTCTGTCTCCCTCTCTCTCTGTCTCCCTCTCTCTCTGTCTCCCTCTCTCTCTGTCTCCCTCTCTCTCTGTCTCCCTCTCTCTCTGTCTCCCTCTCTCTCTGTCTCCCTCTCTCTCTGTCTCCCTCTCTCTCTGTCTCCCTCTCTCTCTGTCCCCCTCTCTCTCTGTCCCCCTCTCTCTCTGTCCCCCTCTCTCTCTGTCTCCCTCTCTCTCTGTCTCCCTCTCTCTCTGTCTCCCTCTCTCTCTGTCTCCCTCTCTCTCTGTCTCCCTCTCTCTCTGTCCCCCTCTCTCTCTGTCCCCCTCTCTCTCTGTCTCCCTCTCTCTCTGTTTCCCTCTCTCTCTGTTTCCCTCTCTCTCTGTCTCCCTCTCTCTCTGTCTCCCTCTCTCTCTGTCTCCCTCTCTCTCTGTCTCCCTCTCTCTGTCTTTCTCCCTCTTTGTCTCTCTCTGTCTTTGTCTCTCTCCCTCTCTGTCTCTCTCCCTCTCTGTCTCTCTCCCTCTCTGTCTCTCTCCCTCTCTGTCTCTCTCCCTCTCTGTCTCTCTCCGTCTCTGTCTCTCTCCGTCTCTGTCTCTCTCCGTCTCTGTCTCTCTCCGTCTCTGTCTCTCTCCGTCTCTGTCTCTCTCCGTCTCTGTCTCTCTCCGTCTCTGTCTCTCTCCGTCTCTGTCTCTCTCCGTCTTTGTCTCTCTCCGTCTTTGTCTCTCTCCGTCTTTGTCTCTCTCCGTCTTTGTCTCTCTCCGTCTTTGTCTCTCTCCGTCTTTGTCTCTCTCTGTCTCTGTCTCTGTCTCTCTCTCTCTCTGCCTCTCTGTTTTTCTCTCTCTGTCTCTCTGTTTTTCTCTCTCTTTCTGGCCCCCTCTCGCTCTGTCTCTCTGTCTTTGCGTCTCTGTCTCTCTCTCCCTCTCTCTGTCTCTCCCTCTCTCAGTCTCTCCCTCTCTCAGTCTCTCCCTCTCTCAGTCTCTCCCTCCCTCAGTCTCTCCCTCCCTCAGTCTCTCCCTCTCTCTGTCTCTCCCTCTCTCTGTCTCTCCCTCTCTCTGTCTCTCCCTCTCTCTGTCTCTCCCTCTCTCTGTCTCTCCCTCTCTCTGTCTCTCCCTCTCTCTGTCTCTCCCTCTCTCTGTCTCTCCCTCTCTCTGTCTCTCCCTCTCTCTGTCTCTCCCTCTCTCTGTCTCTCCCTCTCTCTGTCTCTCCCTCACTCTGTCTCTCCCTCTCTCTGCCTCTCCCTCTCTCTGCCTCTCCCTCTCTCTGTCTCTCCCTCTCTCTGTGTCTCTGTCTCTCTCACTGTCTCTCTCTTGGTCTGTCCCTCTCTCTCTCTCTCTCTCTGTCCCTCTCTCTCTCTGTGTCTCTGTCTCCCTCCCTCTGTGTCTCCCTCCCTCTGTGTCTCCCTCCCTCTGTGTCTCCCTCCCTCTGTGTCTCCCTCCCTCTGTGTCTCCCTCCCTCTGTGTCTCCCTCCCTCTCTCTCTGTCTCCCTCCCTCTGTGTCTCCCTCCCTGTCTCCCTCCCTCTCTGTCTCCCTCCCTCTCTGTCTCCCTCCCTCTCTGTCTCCCTCTCTCTCTGTCTCCCTCTCTCTCTGTCTCCCTCTCTCTCTGTCTCCCTCTCTCTCTGTCTCCCTCTCTCTCTGTCTCTCTCCGTCTTTGTCTCTCTTTGTCTCTCTCCGTCTTTGTCTCTCTCCGTTTTTGTCTCTCTCCGTCTTTGTCTCTCTCTCTCTCTGTCTCTCTCTATCTCTGTCTGTCTGTTTCTCTCTCTCTTTCTGGCCCCCTCTCGCTTTGTCTCTCTCTCTTTGCGGCTCTGTCTCTCTCTGTCTGTCTCTGTTGGTCTCTCTCTCTGTATCTGTCTCTCTCTCTCTCAATGTGTCTCTCTCTGCCCCTCTCTCTTTCTCTCTCTCTCTCTCTGTCTCTCTCTCTCTCTCTTTGTGTGTCTCTCTCTCTCTCTCTGTGTCACTCTGTCTCTGTCGCGCTCTATCTCTGACTCCCTCTCTGTGTCTCTCTGTCTGTCTCTCTCTCTCTCCCTCTCTCTATCTCGCTCTCTCTCGCTCTATCTTTCTCTCTCTCTCTGTCTCGTTCTCTCTGTCTCTCTCTCTGTCTCTCTCTCTCTGTCTCACTCTGTCTGTCTGTCTGTCTCTCTCTCTGTCTGTCTCTCTCTCTGTGTCCCTCTCCCTCTGTCACTATTTCTCTCTGTCACTCTTTCTCTCTGTCTCTCTCTTTCTGTGTGTCTCTCTCCCTGTGTCTCCCTCTCTCTGTGTCTCCCGTGTCTCTTTCTGTATCTGTGTTCCTCTCTCTGTATTTTTGTGTGTCTCTGTCTCTGTATGTTTGTGTCTCTCTCACTCTGTATCTTTGTGTGTCTCTCTCTCTGTATCTTTGTGTCTCTCTCTGTACTTGTGTGTCAGGGGAGCCCGAAACGCTACAGAAACAGGAGACAGGTTTGAAAATGGAGGAGTGTTTCTTATCCATCTATAACAATAATCCACTCTGACAGCAGTTCCATTTCACACTCTCTGCTCAGTCCTGTGTTGGGGGGGTGTTTAGTGTGGGATCAGTGTTTGCTTTCCTCAAACCGCAGTGATATTCCCAACAAGGGCAAGAGGTTTCAGTGTTTAAAAATGTAAAGATTTCAGAACAAAACCAGACAGAGAGTGATGAGGCCTCACACCTTCAATGTAGTGAATCCCCCAATCTTTCCTTTTGTATATTGTTTCCTTCCTCTGTCTGAAGTATTGGAGACGTCGACATCACTGAAACGATACAATCTCTCGGGACAATCACTGTAAACAGCTTCTGGAAACAAATTGACACTTTAATCACCCAAAAAGCTGAATGTCCATTCAAACACCTCCCTCCCCATATCCTTGTAAATGCAAAGATAACTCCCATTTCCCCAAAGCAGGAAGATGTGAAATGGAATCATCTTCACCTCTCTATCAAAGATAGAAAGTTTCTTTTCTGTAAAGTTTATTTATTAGTGTCACAAGTAGGCTTACATTAACAATGCAATGAAGTTAGTGTGAAAATTCCCTAGTCGCCTGTTCGGGTACACTGAGGGAGGATGTAGCATGGCCAATGCACCCTAACCAACACGTCTTTCAGACTGTGGGAGGAAACCAGAGCACTCGGAGGAAACCCACGCAGACACGGGGAGAACGTGCAGACTCCACACAGACAGTGACCCGAGCCGGGAATCGAACCTGGGTCCCTGGCGGTGTGTGGTAATTGTGCTAACCACTATGCCACCGTGCCAGCATCTATACATAGACACACATAGATATATGGAGACACACACACAGATATGCTGCGATATATACAGAGGCAGATATTCTCAGATACTCAGAAATATATAGAAAGACACACAGACAGGCACCCACAAATACACAGGGAGAGGGAGAGAGAGAAACACAGTAAGACAGATAGATACATAGAAAGACTAACACACACATATAGATGTACAGACCAACATACAGAGAGAGGGGGTGATGGAGGGTGAGGAGAGAAGGTAGAGAGACAGACGGAGGGAGAGGGTAAGTGACGAAGGGAGAGAGACAGCAAAACAGATGCACAGATATATTCAGAAAGAGAGTGAGTGACAGAGACACACACACAGATCTATTCAGAGAGCGTCAGAGAGATAGAGAGACACACACGAACATACAAAGAGATATAAAGAGAGAGAGACAGGATGATGTGTAGGTTAGGTGGATTGCCATGCTAAATTGCCCTTAAGAGTCCAAAAATGCGAAGCTTGGGTGAATTGGCCATGCTAAATCGCCCCTTAATGTCCAAATATCTGCTTGTTAGGTGGATTGGCCATGCTAAATTGCCCCTTGAGATTCAACGGTGTGCGTGTTGGGTGGATTGGCCATGTTAAGTTGTTCCCTGGTGTCCAATGATGAGTAGGTTAGGTGGATTACCCATGGTAAATTGCCCCTTAGTGTCCAAAAATGTGAAGATTTGGTGAATTGACCATGCTACGTTGCCACTTAGTGCCCAAAGATGAATAGGTTAGGTGGATTGGCCGTGCTAAGTTGACACTTAGTGTGGAAGTTTCCCATCCCGCCCACCTTGGGAATTGTAACAGGCAGGGCAGGACCATGCAAAGGTCTCTCATAGAATCCCTGCAGTGCAGAAGGAGGCCATTCCGCCCATCGAGTCTGCACTGTCTCTCTGAAAGAACAGCCTACCCAGGCCCTCCCCTCCACCCTATCCTGTCCCCTCCACCTTATCCCCATAAGCCCGTGTATTCACCATGACTAAATCACCTAAGGCACTGATTAGACTAGGGACAGTCAGCATGGCTTTGTGAGTGGAAAATCATGTCCCACAAATTTAATTGAGTTTTTTGAAGGGGAAACCAAGAAGGTAGATGAGGGCAGTGCAGTTGCTGTTGTCGACATGGACTTTAGAAAGGCCTTTGACAAGGTACCGCATGGTAGGTTGTTGCATAAAAATAAATCTCACGGGATCCAGGGTGAGGTATCTAAATGGATACAAAATTGGCTTCTTGACAGAAGCCAGAGGGTGGTTGTAGAGGGTTGTTTTTCAAACTGGGGGCCTGTGATCAGCAGTGTGCCTCAGTGATCAGTGCTGGGCCCATTGTTATTTGTCATTTATATTAATGATTTGGATGAGAATATAGGGGGCATGGTTAGTAGGTTTGCAGACTACACCAAGATTGGTGGCATAGTGGACAGTGAAGAAAGTTATCTCCAATTGCTGGAAAGAGTGGAGGCCCAAAGAGACTTGGGGCGGTCACGTCAACATAGAAAATAGGAGGAGGAAGAGGCCATTCAGCCCTTCGAGCCTGACCCACCATTCAACACTATCATGGCCGATCCTCTGTCTCAATGCCATACCCCAGCGCTCTCCCCATACACCTCGACACCTTCAGAGTCTAGAAATCTATCTGTTTCCTCCTTAAATATATTCAGTGACTTGGTCTCCACAGCTTTCTGTGGGAGAGAATTCCACAGGTTCACCACCCTCTGAGTGAAGAGGTTTCCCCTCATCTCAGTCCCAAATGGCCTCCCCCGTATCCTGAGACTGTGACCCCTTGTTCCAGACACCCCCAGCCGGAGGAAACAATATCCCTGTATCCAGCCTGTCCAGCACTGTCAGAATTTTATACCTTTCAATTAGATCCCCGCTCACTCTTCTCCATTCCAGTGAATACAGGCCCAGCCGACCCAATCTCCCCTCAGACATCAATGCTGCCATCCCAGGAATCAGTCTGGTGAACATTCACTGCTCTCCCTCTGTGGCAAGTACATCCTTCCTCAGATAAGGAGAGGAACACTGTACACAAGACTCCAGGTGTGGTCTCACCGAGGCCCTGTCCAGCTGCAGTAAGACATCCTTGCTCTTCTACTCGAACCCTCTTGCAATGAAGGACAACATGGGTGGTACAGTGGTTAGCTCTGCTGCCTCACAGTGCAACGGACCTGGGTTCAATTTTGGTATCGGGTGCCTGTCTGTGTGGAGTTTGCACGTTCTCCCCATGTCTGCGTGGGTTTCCTCCGGGTGCTCCGGTTTCCTCCCACGCTCCAAAGATGCGCGCGTTAGGTTGATTGGCCATGATAAATTGCCCCTTAATGCCAGGGGGATTAGGATATTGTGAGTGAGACTGTGGGAGTGTTCTCTATCTGTGTGTGTGTGTGTGTCTGTGTGTGAGACTGTGCGTGTATCTGTGTGTGTGTGTGTGTGTGTGTGTGTGAGACTGTGCGTGTATCTGTGTGTGTGTGTGTGTGAGACTGTGCGTGTATCTGTGTGTGTGTGTGTGTGTGCATCACTGCGTTTGTTGTCAGTGAGTTTGTGTGTGTTTCACTATCTTCCTGTCTCTCAGTCCCCCAGTCCCAGAATCTGCTTCTCTTTACACAGATGCTGCCTGTCCTGCTCAGTATTCCGGCATTGACTATTTCACAATCTGAGGAGTTGTGAATGGTGCGATCATCAGCGAACATCTCACCTATGGAGGGAAGGTCAGTGATGGAGCAGCTGAAGATGGTTGGGGCCTCGGACACTCACCCTGAGGAACTCCTGCAGTGATGTCCCGGGACTGAGAGGATCGGCTTTGAGATAATCGGCACATTGGGGGAAAGGTTGGGAAGCAGAGGATGCTGATTTAAGGTAAATGGCGACAGCGGCAACATGAGGCAATATCTGTGGCTTTGGAGTGATCCTTGTTGTACCCCACTATTAGCTGCTTGCCCACCTGAATATCTCACTGTTACTCTCTGCATTACTATCTCATCCCTATCTCTCAGTGACTCTGCCTCTCTCCATCTCTCCGGGGAAATTATAATGGGGAGCAAAGAAATGGCAGAAGAATTGAACGTATACTTTGGTTCTGTCTTCACAAAAGAGGCACAGATAACCTGGCAGAAATGTTAGGGAACCAATGGTTTAGTGAGAGTGTGGAATTGAATTGAAGGAAATCAGTATTAGTAAGAAAATGGTGCTGGGGGAATGAATGGGGTTAAAGGCTGACAAAGCCCCAGGGCCTGATAATCTACATCCCAGAGTATTAAAGGAAGCGGCGCTGGAAATATTGGATGCATTGCTGGTCATCTTCCAAAATTCTATAGACTCTGGAGCAGTTCCTACAGATTGGGGGGTGGCAAATGTAACCCCACTATTTAAAATCATCTTTTCACTTGCGTGTAATTTATCACAGAACACGGGCAGCATGGGCTTATCGAGAATGACGGGATAGTGTTGGGGTGGAGAAGTTATTCCTTCAAGTGGAAATCAGTGTCGTTTTGAAATGTGTTGAGGGTTTCTGCCTCTCCCCATTCAATCCTTCCCAACCTCTCTATCGAGGCTCCTTCTCACTTTCTACCAGACAATTATTTGTGTTCGAGAACGGGTGCAGAGGAGATTGAAATGAAACGGACAGACAGTTAACTCCAACACTGAGAAATGTGAAGTGATGCACTTTGGACAATAAGTTGAGGAGAGAAACCATAAACCAACTGGGAACAAGTTAAATCATGTGCAGGTAAAGGGAAACCTTTTATACCTCCATCAATCTGTGTCTCTCTCTTTTTCTCACTCTCTGTGTCTGTGTCTTCTGTCCATCTCTCCCTTTCTGGAAATCTGTGAAAAATATCCACAAATATCAGGCAGCCATTTGGCGTTTCTTCCCAGTGGCCATTTTGTGTGAACGCAGCACTGAGATATTTCTGACAGAGTTGTCTCTTCACTAAAGTAACGTTAGTATTTTAAATGTGACAGATACGCAGCTATGGAGACACAAACGAGGGCTGTATTCCCAGGAATTTTGGAGTGTCAGGGACAATTTGATCCAAGTTGTCAGGAGAATAATGGAAACTGATAGCACAGAGAGAGAGAAATGTTTCTTGCTGGTTATCCACCTCCTCCAGTCCCACCATCCTCCCATATCTGTTTTCCTTTCATTCTGGCTCCGTGACCATCCACAATTTGAATCGTTTCACCATTGGGAGCTGTGTCTTCATCTGCGTGGGCTCCAACTCTGGAAATCCTTCCCTGAAAATTTTACTCAAATACATCCATGGGATGTGGGCCTGGCTGGTTCTGCCAGCGTTTACTCCTCGTCCCTAATTGCTCATGAACTGAGTGGCTTGCTAGGCCATTTCAAACAGCATCTAAGAGTCAACCACACTGCTGTGAGGCTGGAGTCACATGTAGGCCCGACCAGGTAAGGACGGCAGATTTCCTTCCATAAAGAACATTCGTGAAGCAGATTGGTTTTCTCCATTTTAACACCTCCTTTTCCTCCAATTAAAATAGTCCATAAAAACCATCTGGCCAAACCTTAGGGACATGTGACCCTAAACTCTCCTGTGACTCGGGGTCAAATTTCTCACATTAAGTCTCCTGTGAAGCATCTTGGGATAATACTGTCCAAGGTGCTATATAAATGCAAGTTGTTGTTGTGTGTGTCTGAGTGTCAGCTTCTGTCCATGTCCAGGACACTGCAGGTAACAGAGAATGATTCACTCTGGTCTGCGATTGTACATCTCGTGTGTGTCTCAGTGTCAGCTCTGAAACATGTACAGCACTATCCCATCCTGTTTCTGTGTCTCTCTGCCTCTGTATCTGTATCTCTCCCTCTCGCTCCATCCCTCTCCCCATGACTGAAACAAACTAGAGTTTAAATCCCACACTAGGATGCTGTTCAATGTGAGTTCAGTTTTCCCAGAAATAAAAATCCTCAATTAAAAATTCCTTTCACACAGCAGAGGGAACTTTTCTCAAAGTGAATTTGCGGCTGTCTTGAATTTGAACCCAAGTTTTCAATATGGGGGTGGCACAGTGATGCAGGGGTTAGCACTGCTTCCTCACAGTGCCAGGGACCCGCCTTCGATTCCCAGCTTGGCTCACTTTCTGACTGGAGTTTGAACGTCCTTCCCGTGTTTGTGTGGGTTTCCTCCGGGTGCTCCGGTTTCATCCCACACTCCAAAGATAGAACAAAGAAAATTACAGCACGGGAACAGGTCTTTCGGCTCTCCAATCCTGCACCGACCATGCTGCCTGACTGAACTAAAACCCCCTACCCTTCCGGGGACCATATCCCTCCATTCCCATCTTATTCATGTCTTTGTCAAGACGCCCTTGAAAAGTCACTATCGTATCCGTTTCCACTACCTCCCCCGGCAACGAGTTCCAGGCACCCACCACCCTCTGTGTAAAAAAACTTTCCTCCCACATCTCCTTTAAACCTTGCCCCTCGCACCTTAAACCTATGCCCCCGAGTAATAACTCTTCCACCCTGGGAAAAAGCTTCTGACTATCCACTCTGTCCATGCCCCTCATAATCTGGCAGACTTCTATCAGGTGTACAGGTTAGGTGGATTGGCCAAGCTAAATTGTCCCTTAGTGTCAGGAGGATTAGCTGAGGTAAATGTATGGGATTATAGGGATGGGGCCTGGGTGGGATTGTGGTCAGTGCAGACTCGATGGGCCGAATGGCCTCCTGCACTGCAGGATTCGATGAACCCTGTTCTGTATTTGGTTTGGGATTGTTTGTTGAAAAGTGTAGTTGAAGTGTTACTCTGTAATGCTGGGATTTAGGCTACGGGATGATTGGATCAAACACTTCAAGATAATAAGGGGAATGGAGAGGACTGATAAAGAACAACTTTTCCTGCTGGTTGGGGAGTCCAGGACTTGGGGACATTGGATTTCAAACAATGTTGAGGATTTTAGACTTGTAGGAGTGGAATTCAGAAACACTTTGCCACACCAGCTGTGATATTAGTTTGCAACTACCTTCTATAATTCGCAGTTGATGCTCAGTCGCTTATTAATGTTTAAATCGGAGGTTGATAGATTATATTTTTATACAGGAGAAGCAATTTAAAATCAATGGGTCAATGTTAAAATGGATGCAGGAACAGAGAGACCTGGGCTTTCAGTTCATTTTTACATCTTAAAGATTCAACCTGGGGCTCAGAATCTGTCAGTTGAATCTACTTTTCCCACCTGATAAAGTGTCAACAATTGTGTTGGGGAATGTGACAAAAGGTGACATTCCTGCACAGTGGGGTTGGGAGGTTGTTTGAAAGGAGATTCAGTTTGTGTCAGAAAGCCTCAATTAGATTGTGTCTCTTTGGAGAAGGTGCAAATTTCACAGGAAACGCCCCGAGATAAAGACTAGTTTCACCGATGTCTGAGTAACTTTCAAAGTCTGCAGACGCATGAAGGGGGCAGAGATATTGTAATATTCAGAGCAGGAGAGGGGGGACAATCACAGAATTGAAGATGTGAGGCCATCTCTTGTTTCTGAATGTCAGTGTTTAGCTTTTAAACTTTAGTCCTGGGCTAATCATTCCAAGTTTGCAATCCCACACTTTGCTGTTGTGAATTAGAGTTGTGAATTTTCTGAAATTGATTGTGTAATAAAACTCGGTGCAGGATGCAATGATTCCCATTCTGTCTGCTGCTGCAAAGCCCCCGGGTCTGTCTCAGTTTCATCGTATTTATCAATGATTTAAGATCCTTGAATCATAGAATCCCTGAAGGGTAGACCATTCGGCCCATCGAGTCTGCATCGACCACAATCCCACCCAGGCCCTATTCCCGTAACCCCATATAGTTACCCTGTTAATCCCCTGACACTAGGGTCAATTTATCATGGCCAATCCACCTAACCCGCACATCGTTGGACTGTGGGAGGAAACTGGAGCACCCGGAGGAAACCCACGCAGACACTGGGAGAACTCTACACTGACAGCGAGCTGAGGCTGGAATTGAACCCGGGTCCCTGGCGCTGTGAGGCAGCAGTACGAACCACTGTGCCACCGGGCCGCCCTAAAGTGAAATGTCTTAACTGAATGGTTCAAAGAGTGAAAGGTGGATTTCATTGCAGACAATTGTGTGGTCACCCACTTTAAAAAGGATAGAACACATTGCTTTATGAATGGGGAAAAGCTGGAAAGAGTGGAGGCCCAAAGAGACTTGGGGCAGTCACATCAACGTAGAAAATAGGAGGAGGAGGAGGCCATTCAGCCCTTCGAGCCTAACCCACCATTCAACACTATCATGGCCGATCCTCTGTCTCAATGCCATACCCCAGCGCTCTCCCCATACACCTCGACACCTTTAGAGTCGAGAAATCTATCTATTTCCTTCTTAAATATATTCAGTGACTTGGTCTCCATAGCTTTCTGTGGGAGAGAATTCCACAGGTTCACCACCCTCTGAGTGGAGAGGTTTCCCCTCATCTCAGTCCCACATGGCCTCCCCCGTATCCTGAGACTGTGACCCGTTGTTCCAGACACCCCCAGCCGGAGGAAACAATATCCCTGTATCCAGCCTGTCCAGCACTGTCAGAATTTTATACCTTTCAATTAGATCCCCGCTCACTCTTCTCCATTCCAGTGAATACAGGCCCAGCCGACCCAATCTCCCCTCAGACATCAATGCTGCCATCCCAGGAATCAGTCTGGTGAACATTCACTGCTCTCCCTCTGTGGCAAGTACATCCTTCCTCAGGTAAGGAGAGGAACACTGGACACAAGACTCCAGGTGTGGTCTCACGAGGCTCTGTCCAGCTGCAGTAAGACATCCTTGCTCTTCTACTCGAACCCTCTTGCAATGAAGGCCAACATCCCATTGGTCTTCCTAACTGCTTGCTGTAGCTGCATGCTTGCTTTCAGTGACTGGTGTTCTCAGATACCCAGGTCCCTTTGTACAACATTTCCCAATCTATCACCATTCAACTAATACTCTGCCATTCTCTTCCTCCGTCCAAAGTGGATAATGTCACATTTATCCACATTATTCTGCATCTGCCATGTATTTCCCCACTCACTCAACTTGTCTAAATCACCCCGAAGCTTCTTAACATCCTCCTCATCACTCACATTCCCACCAAGTTTCGTCTCATCAGCAAACTTGAGAATATTACGTTTGGTTCCCTCATCCAAATCACTGATGTGTTTTGTGAATAGCTGGGACCCAAGAACTGACCCCTGCGGGACCCCACTCGTCACTGCCTGCTACTTAGAAAAAGATTCATTTCTTCCTACTCACTGTTCCCTGTCTGTGAACCAATTCTCAATCCGTGCCATTATATTCCCCCAATCCCATGCACTTGGGGACCTGGAATGTGTTGCCGGGCAAGGTGGTGGAGGCGGACACACTGGGAACGTTTAAGACTTATCTAGACAGCTATATGAACGGAGTGGGAATGGAGGGATACAAAAGAGTGGTCTAGTTTGGACCAGGGAGCGGCGCGGGCTAATTGTTCTTTGTTTCTCATTTCAAGGCTTCATTCTATGATCATCTTGCTGGTGCCAGTACAGAGCGAGACTGCGGATAGTTGGGAACCTGTCTCGGGGGCAGGGAATTCAGATGGTGTTCGTAAAGCAGAAGTGGAAATGAATAGGGTTGGGAAGCATTTTCTGATCAGGGCCAGTGTGATCTCCTGGTCTCGTTTCGATCGCCACAGGGGGTCGGAGAGGAATTTCCCAGTTTTTTTTTTCCCCATATTGGCCCTGGGGTTTTCACTCTGGGTTTTCGCCTCTCCCTGGAGATCACATGGTCTGGAATGCGGGGGTGGGGGTGAGTTAATAGGTTGTAATGAACAAAGCATCGTAGCTGTGAGGGACAGCTCGGTGGATAGGATATTAGGATGTAGATAGGCTGGAAAATTGGGCGGGGATCCTGGATTCAGGATTCAATCCTGGACCGGGGAGCGGCGCGGGCTTGGAGGGCCGAAGGGCCTGTTCCTGTGCTGTATTGTTCTTTGTTCTTGTTCTTGTTCTTTAATTTAGCGCACTAACCTCCTATGTGGCACCGCTCCATCCGTTTGTGTACAGTGTAGATTTACCAGAATGATACCAGGACAGCAAGGGTTAAATCACAAGGTGGTAAAATAACACAAACGAGGATTGTATTCCCCGGTTTTTCGAAGGATCAGCGGCTGATTATTTGAAAGTTTTCAGGAGAATAATGGAAACTGGTTGAACCACAGAATCCCAGTGCAGAAGGAGGCCATTCAGCCCATCGAGTCTGCACCGAATCTCTGACAGAGTATCTGAGCCAAACCCTTTCCCCCACCCATTCCCCACAGCCCCACACATTTACCCTGGCCAATCCACCTCATCTAAACATCTTTGGATACTAAGGGACAATTTAGCATGGCCAGTCCACCCAATCTGTACATCTTTGGACTGTGGGAGGAAACCGGAGCACCCAGAGGAAACCCATGCGGACACGGGGAGAATGTGCAAACTCTGCACAGACACTCACCCAAGGCTGGAATTGAACCCGGGCCCCTGGCACTGTGAGGCAGCAGTGCTAATCACTGTGCCACCGTGCCTATGGGCCCTCCCCAGTTCCGCCTGTCCCACCATCCTCCGATATCTGTTTTCCTTTCATTCTGGCTCCCAGAACAACCCCAATTTTAATAGTTTCACATTGTGAGCGAGACTGTGGGAGTGTTCTCTATCTGTGTGTGTGTGTGTGTGAGACTGTGCGTGTATCTGTGTGTGTGTGTGTGTGTGCATCACTGTGTTTGTTGTCAGTGAGTTTGTGTGTGTTTCACTATCTTCCTGTCTCTCAGTCCCCCAGTCCCAGAATCTGCTTCTCTTTACACAGATGCTGCCTGTCCTGCTCAGTATTTCTGCATTGACTATTTCACAATCTGAGGAGTTGTGAATGGTGCGATCATCAGCGAACATCTCACCTATGGAGGGAAGGTCAGTGATGGAGCAGCTGAAGATGGTTGGGGCCTCGGACAATCACCCTGAGGAACTCCTGCAGTGATGTCCCAGGACTGAGAGGATCGGCTTTGAGATAATCGGCACATTGGGGGAAAGGTTGGGAAGCAGAGGATGCTGATTTAAGGTAAATGGCGACAGCGGCAACATGAGGCAATATCTGTGGCTTTGGAGTGATCCTTGTTGTACCCCACTATTAGCTGCTTGCCCACCTGAATATCTCACTGTTACTCTCTGCATTACTATCTCATCCCTATCTCTCAGTGACTCTGCCTCTCTCCATCTCTCCGGGGAAATTATAATGGGGAGCAAAGAAATGGCAGAAGAATTGAACATATACTTTGGTTCTGTCTTCACAAAAGAGGCACAGATAACCTGGCAGAAATGTTAGGGAACCAATGGTTGAGTGAGAGTGTGGAATTGAATTGAAGGAAATCAGTATTAGTAAGAAAATGGTGCTGGGGGAATGAATGGGGTTAAAGGCTGACAAAGCCCCAGGGCCTGATAATCTACATCCCAGAGTATTAAAGGAAGCGGCGCTGGAAATATTGGATGCATTGCTGGTCATCTTCCAAAATTCTATAGACTCTGGAGCAGTTCCTACAGATTGGGGGGTGGCAAATGTAACCCCACTATTTAAAATAATCTTTTCACTTGCGTGTAATTTATCACAGAACACGGGCAGCATGGGCTTATCGAGAATGACGGGATAGTGTTGGGGTGGAGAAGTTATTCCTTCAAGTGGAAATCAGTGTCGTTTTGAAATGTGTTGAGGGTTTCTGCCTCTCCCCATTCAATCCTTCCCAACCTCTCTATCTAGGCTCCTTCTCACTTTCTACCAGACAATTATTTGTGTTCGAGAGCGGGTGCAGAGGAGATTGAAATGAAACAGACAGACAGTTAACTTCAACACTGAGAAATGTGAAGTGATGCACTTTGGACAATAAGTTGAGGAGAGAATCCATAAACCAACTGGGAACAAGTTAATTCATGTGCAGGTAAAGGGAAACCTTTTATACCTCCATCAATCTGTGTCTCTCTCTTTTTCTCACTCTCTGTGTCTGTGTCTTCTGTCCATCTCTCCCTTTCTGGGAATCTGTGAAAAATATCCACAAATATTAGGCAGCCATTTGGCGTTTCTTCCCAGTGGCCATTTTGTGTGAACGCAGCACTGAGATATTTCTGACAGAGTTGTCTCTTCACTAAAGTAACGTTAGTATTTTAAATGTGACAGATACGCAGCTATGGAGACACAAACGAGGGCTGTATTCCCGGGAATTTTGGAGTGTCAGGGACAATTTGATCCAAGTTGTCAGGAGAATAATGGAAACTGATAGCACAGAGAGAGAGAAATGTTTCTTGCTGGTTATCCACCTCCTCCAGTCCCACCATCCTCCCATATCTGTTTTCCTTTCATTCTGGCTCCGTGACCATCCACAATTTGAATCGTTTCACCATTGGGAGCTGTGTCTTCATCTGCGTGGGCTCCAACTCTGGAATTCCTTCCCTGAACGTTTTACTCAAATACATCCATGGGATGTGGGCCTGGCTGGTTCTGCCAGCGTTTACTCCTCGTCCCTAATTGCTCATGAACTGAGTGGCTTGCTAGGCCATTTCAAACAGCATCTCAGAGTCAACCACATTGCTGTGAGGCTGGAGTCACATGTAGGCCCGACCAGGTAAGGACGGCAGATTTCCTTCCCGAAAGAACATTAGTGAAGCAGATTGGTTTTCTCCACCTTTTCCTCCAATTAAAATAGTCCATAAAAACGATCTGGCCAAACCTTTGGGACATGTGACCCTAAACTCTCCTGTGACTCGGGGTCAAATTTCTCACATTAAGGCTCCTGTGAAGCATCTTGGGATAATACTGTCCAAGGTGCTATATAAATGCAAGTTGTTGTTGTGTGTGTCTGAGTGTCAGCTTCTGTCCATGTCCAGGACACTGCAGGTAACAGAGAATGATTCACTCTGGTCTGCGATTGTACATCTCGTGTGTGTCTCAGTGTCAGCTCTGAAACATGTACAGCACTATCCCATCCTGTTTCTGTGTCTCTCTGCCTCTGTATCTGTATCTCTCCCTCTCGCTCCATCTCTCTCCCCAGGACTGAAACAAACTAGAGTTTAAATCCCACACTGGGATGCTGTTCAATGTGAGTTCAGTTTTCCCAGAAATAAAAATCCTCAATTAAAAATTCCTTTGACACAGCAGAGGGAACTTTTCTCAAAGTGAATTTGCGGCTGTCTTGAATTTGAACCCAAGTTTTCAATATGGGGGTGGCACAGTGATGCAGGGGTTAGCACTGCTTCCTCACAGTGCCAGGGACCCGCCTTCGATTCCCAGCATGGCTCACTTTCTGACTGGAGTTTGAACGTCCTTCCTGTGTTTGTGTGGGTTTCCTCCGGGTGCTCCGGTTTCATCCCACACTCCAAAGATAGAACCAAGAAAATTACAGCACGGGAACAGGTCTTTCAGCTCTCCAATCCTGCACCGACCATGCTGCCTGACTGAACTAAAACCCCCTACCCTTCCGGGGACCATATCCCTCCATTCCCATCTTATTCATGTCTTTGTCAAGACGCCCTTGAAAAGTCACTACCGTATCCGTTTCCACTACCTCCCACGGCAACGAGTTCCAGGCACCCACCACCCTCTGTGTAAAAAAACTTTCCTCCTACATCTCCTTTAAACCTTGCCCCTCGCACCTTAAACCTATGCCCCCGAGTAATAACTCTTCCACCCTGGGAAAAAGCTTCTGACTATCCACTCTGTCCATGCCCCTCATAATCTGGCAGACTTCTATCAGGTGTACAGGTTAGGTGGATTGGCCAAGGTAAATTGTCCCTTAGTGTCAGGAGGATTAGCTGAGGTAAATGTATGGGATGATAGGGATGGGGCCTGGGTGGGATTGTGGTCAGTGCAGACTCGATGGGCCGAATGGCCTCCTGCACTGCAGGATTCTATGAACCCTGTTCTGTATTTGGTTTGGGATTGTTTGTTGAAAAGTGTAGTTGAAGTGTTACTCTGTAATGCTGGAATTTAGGTCACGGGATGATTGGATCAAACACTTCAAGATAATAAGGGGAATGGAGAGGACTGATAAAGAACAACTTTTCCTGCTGGTTGGGGAGTCCAGGACTTGGGGACATTGGATTTCAAACAATGTTGAGGATTTTAGACTTGTCGGAGTGGAATTCAGAAACACTTTGCCACACCAGCTGTGATATTAGTTTGGAACTACCTTCTACAATTCGCAGTTGATGCTCAGTTGCTTATTAATGTTTAAATCTGAGGTTGATAGGTTATATTTTTAAACAGGAGAAGCAATTTAAAATCAATGGGTCAATGTTAAAATGGATGCAGGAACAGAGAGACCTGGGCTTTCAGTTCATTTTTACATCTTAAAGATTCAACCTGGAGCTCAGAATCTGTCAGTTGAATCTACTTTTCCCACCTGATAAAGTGTCAACAATTGTGTTGGGGAATGTGACAAAAGGTGACATTCCTGCACAGTGGGGTTGGGAGGTTGTTTGAAAGGAGATTCAGTTTGTGTCAGAAAGCGTCAATTAGATTGTGTCTCTTTGGAGAAGGTGCAAATTTCACAGGAAACGCCCCGAGATAAAGACTAGTTTCACCGATGTCTGAGTAACTTTCAAAGTCTGCAGACGCATGAAGGGGGCAGAGATATTGTAATATTCAGAGCAGGAGATGGGGGACAATCACAGAATTGAAGATGTGAGGCCATCTCTTGTTTCTGAATGTCAGTGTTTAGCTTTTAAACTTTAGTCCTGGGCTAATAATTCCAAGTTTGCAATCCCACACTTTGCTGTTGTGAATTAGAGTTGTGAATTTTCTAAAATTGATTGTGTAATAAAACTCGGTGCAGGATGCAATGATTCCCATTCTGTCTGCTGCTGCAAAGCCCCCGGGTCTGTCTCAGTTTCATCGTATTTATCAATGATTTAAGATCCTTGAATCATAGAATCCCTGAAGGGTAGACCATTCGGCCCATCGAGTCTGCGTCGACCACAATCCCACCCAGGCCCTATTCCCATAACCCCATATAGTTACCCTGTTAATCCCCTGACACTAGGGTCAATTTATCATGGCCAATCCACCTAACCCGCACATGTTTGGACTGTGGGAGGAAACTGGAGCACCCGGAGGAAACCCACGCAGACACTGGGAGAACTCTACACTGACAGCGAGCTGAGGCTGGAATTGAACCCGGGTCCCTGGCGCTGTGAGGCAGCAGTACGAACCACTGTGCCACCGGGCCGCCCTAAAGTGAAATGTCCTAACTGAATGGTTCAAAGAGTGAAAGGTGGATTTCATTGCAGACAATTGTGTGGTCACCCACTTTAAAAAGGATAGAACACATTGCTTTATGAATGGGGAAAAGCTGGAAAGAGTGGAGGCCCAAAGAGACTTGGGGCAGTCACATCAACATAGAAAATAGGAGGAGGAGGAGGCCATTCAGCCCTTCGAGCCTAACCCACCATTCAACACTATCATGGCCGATCCTCTGTCTCAATGCCATACCCCAGCGCTCTCCCCATACACCTCGACACCTTCAGAGTCTAGAAATCTATCTATTTCCTTCTTAAATATATTCAGTGACTTGGTCTCCACAGCTTTCTGTGGGAGAGAATTCCACAGGTTCACCACCCTCTGAGTGGAGAGGTTTCCCCTCATCTCAGTCCCAAATGGCCTCCCCCGTATCCTGAGACTGTGACCCCTTGTTCCAGACACCCCCAGCCGGAGGAAACAATATCCCTGTATCCAGCCTGTCCAGCACTGTCAGAATTTTATACCTTTCAATTAGATCCCCGCTCACTCTTCTACATTCCAGTGAATACAGGCCCAGCCGACCCAATCTCCCCTCAGACATCAATGCTGCCATCCCAGGAATCAGTCTGGTGAACATTCACTGCTCTCCCTCTGTGGCAAGTACATCCTTCCTCAGATAAGGAGAGGAACACTGGACACAAGACTCCAGGTGTGGTCTCACCGAGGCCCTGTCCAGCTGCAGTAAGACATCCTTGCTCTTCTACTCGAACCCTCTTGCAATGAAGGCCAACATCCCATTGGTCTTCCTAACTGCTTGCTGTAGCTGCATGCTTGCTTTCAGTGACTGGTGTTCTCAGATACCCAGGTCCCTTTGTACAACATTTCCCAATCTATCACCATTCAACTAATACTCTGCCATTCTCTTCCTCCGTCCAAAGTGGATAACGTCCCATTTATCCACATTATTCTGCATCTGCCATGTATTTCCCCACTCACTCAACTTGTCTAAATCACCCCGAAGCTTCTTAACATTCTCCTCATCACTCACATTCCCACCAAGTTTCGCCTCATCAGCAAACTTGAGAATATTACGTTTGGTTCCCTCATCCAAATCACTGATGTGTTTTGTGAATAGCTGGGACCCAAGAACTGACCCCTGCGGGACCCCACTCGTCACTGCCTGCTACTTAGAAAAAGATTCATTTCTTCCTACTCACTGTTCCCTGTCTGTGAACCAATTCTCAATCCGTGCCATTATATTCCCCCAATCCCATGCACTTTAATTTAGCGCACTAACCTCCTATGTGGCACCGCTCCATCCATTTGTGTACAGTGTAGATTTACCAGAATGATACCAGGACAGCAAGGGTTAAATCACAAGGTGGTAAAATAACACAAACGAGGATTGTATTCCCCGGTTTTTCGAAGGATCAGCGGCTGATTATTTGAAAGTTTTAATGGAAACTGGTTGAACCACAGAATCCCAGTGCAGAAGGAGGCCATTCAGCCCATCGAGTCTGCACCGAATCTCTGACAGAGTATCTGAGCCAAACCCTTTCCCCTACCCATTCCCCATAGCCCCACACAT
>NW_027591255.1:97500-99000 GCF_964213995.1 Mustelus asterias
TCCCCCTCTCTGCGTCTCCCCCTCTCTGCGTCTCCCCCTCTCTGCGTCTCCCCCTCTCTGCGTCTCCCCCTCTCTGCGTCTCCCCCTCTCTGCGTCTCTCCCTCTCTGCGTCTCTCCCTCTCTGCGTCTCTCCCTCTCTGCGTCTCTCCCTCTCTGCGTCTCTCCCTCTCTGCGTCTCTCCCTCTCTGCGTCTCTCCCTCTCTGCGTCTCTCCCTCTCTGCGTCTCTCCCTCTCTGCGTCTCTCCCTCTCTGCGTCTCTCCCTCTCTGCGTCTCTCCCTCTCTGCGTCTCTCCCTCTCTGCGTCTCTCCCTCTCTGCGACTCTCCCTCTCTGCGACTCTCCCTCTCTGCCTCTCTCCCTCTCTGCCTCTCTCCCTCTCTGCCTCTCTCCCTCTCTGCGTCTCTCCCTCTCTGCGTCTCTCCCTCTCTGCGTCTCTCAGTCTCTCCCTCTCTCAGTCTCTCCCTCTCTCAGTCTCTCCCTCTCTCAGTCTCTCCCTCTCTCAGTCTCTCCCTCTCTCAGTCTCTCCCTCTTTCAGTCTCTCCCTCTTTCAGTCTCTCCCTCCCTCAGTCTCTCCCTCTCTCTGTCTCTCCCTCTCTCTGTCTCTCCCTCTCTCTGTCTCTCCCTCTCTCTGTCTCTCCCTCTCTCTGTCTCTCCCTCTCTCTGTCTCTCCCTCTCTCTGTCTCTCCCTCCCTATGCCTCTCCCTCCCTCTGCCTCTCCCTCCCTCTGCGTCTCCCTCCCTCTGCGTCTCCCTCCCTCTGCGTCTCCCTCCCTCTGCGTCTCCCTCCCTCTGCGTCTCCCTCCCTCTGCGTCTCCCTCCCTCTGCGTCTCCCTCCCTCTGCGTCTCCCTCCCTCTGCGTCTCCCTCCCTCTGCGTCTCCCTCCCTCTGCGTCTCCCTCCCTCTGCGTCTCCCTCCCTCTGCGTCTCCCTCCCTCTGCGTCTCCCTCCCTCTGCGTCTCCCTCCCTCTGCGTCTCCCTCCCTCTGCGTCTCCCTCCCTCTGCGTCTCCCTCCCTCTGCGTCTCCCTCCCTCTGCGTCTCCCTCCCTCTGCGTCTCCCTCCCTCTGCGTCTCCCTCCCTCTGCGTCTCCCACCCTCTCTGTCTCCCTCTCTCTCTGTCTCCCTCTCTCTCTGTCTCCCTCCGTCTTTGTCTCTCTCTGTCTCTTTCCGTTTTTGTCTCTCTCCGTTTTTGTCTCTCTCCGTCTTTGTCTCTCTCTCTCTCTGTCTCTCTCTATCTCTGTCTCTCTGTTTCTCTCTCTCTTTCTGGCCCCCTCTCGCTCTGTCTCTCTCTCTTTGCGGCTCTGTCTCTCTCTGTCTGTCTCTGTCGGTCTCTCTCTCTGTATCTGTCTCTCTCTCTCTCAATGTGTCTCCCTCTGTCCCTCTCTCTTTCTCTCTCTCTCTCTCTGTCTCTCTCTCTCTTTGTGTGTGTCTCTCTCTCTCTCTCTGTGTCACTCTGTCTCTGTCGCGCTCTATCTCTGTCTCCCTCTCTGTGCGTCTCTGTCTGTC
>NW_027591256.1:0-98988 GCF_964213995.1 Mustelus asterias
ACAGGCAGAGAGAGAGAGACAGAGGACGAGACAGAGAGAGAGGGAGTGTGTGAGAGAGAGTGTGAGTGAGAGAGAGTGTGTGCAAAAGAGAGAACATGTGTGAGAGAGTGAGTGTGTGAGAGAGGGAGTGTGAGAGAGAGTGTGTGTGAGAGAGAGTGTGTGCAAAAGAGAGAACGTGTCTGAGAGAGTGAGTGTGTGAGAGAGGGAGTGTGAGAGAGAGTGTGTGTGAGACAGATTTTGTGTGAGACAGAGTGTGTGTGAGAGAGAGAGAGTGTGTGTGAGAGAGGGTGTTTGTGAGAGAGAGTGTTTGTGAGAGAGAGTGTTTGTGAGAGAGAGTGTGTGAGAGAGCGAGTGTGTGTGTGAGAGAGAGTGTGTGTGAGAGTGTGTGAGAATGTGAGTGAGAGAGAGTGAGAGAGAGACAGTGTGTGTGAGAGAGACAGTGTGTGTGAGAGAGAGAGTGTGTGCGAGAGAGAGTGTGTGTGCGAGAGAGAGTGTGTGTGCGAGAGAGAGTGTGTGCGAGAGAGAGTGTGTGCGAGAGAGAGAGTGTGTGCGAGAGAGAGAGTGTGTGAGAGAGAGAGAGTGTGTGCGAGAGAGAGAGTGTGTGCGAGAGAGAGAGTGTGTGCGAGAGAGAGAGTGTGTGCAAGAGAGAGAGTGTGTGCGAGAGAGAGAGTGTGTGCGAGAGAGAGAGTGTGTGCGAGAGAGAGAGTGTGTGCGAGAGAGAGAGTGTGTGCGAGAGAGAGAGTGTGTGCGAGAGAGAGAGTGTGTGCGAGAGAGAGTGTGTGAGGGAGTGTGTGTGTGAGAGACAGTGTGTGAGAGAGTACGTGAGAGAGAGAGTGTGAGAGAGAGGGAGAGAGAATGTGAGAGAGAGGGAGAGTGTGAGTGAGAGAGAGTGTGTGTGAGAGAGAGAGTTTGTGTGAGAGAGAGAGTGGATGTGTGAGAGAGAGTGTGTGTGAGAGAGAGAGAGAGTGTGTGAGAGAGAGAGAGAGAGTGTGTGTGTAGGAGAGAGAGTGTGTGTGAGAGAGTGTGTGAGAGAGAGAGTGTGTGTGTATGAGAGAGAGTGTGTGTGAGTGAGAGTATGTGTGTGTGAGAATGTGTGTGTGAGAGTGTGTGAGAGAGTGTGAGTGTGTGTGAGAGAGTGTGAGAGAGTGTGTGTGTTGGAGAGTGTGTGTGGGAGAGAGTGTGTGTGAAAGAGTGTGTGTGTGTAAGAGAGTGTGTGAGAGTGTGTGAGAGAGTGTGTGAATGTGTGTGTGAGAGAGAGTGTGTGAGAGAGTGTGTGTGTGAGAGTGTGTGAGAGAGTGTGTGTGTGTGTGTGTGAGAGAGTGTGTGTGTGTGCGAGAGAGAGAGAGTGTGAGTGTGTGTGAGAGCGTGTGAGGGAGTATTTATGTGTGTGTTGATGAGAGTGTGTTAAGGCGAGTGTTTCTGAGAGAGTGAATGTGTTTATGAGAGTGAATGTGTGTGTGAGATGTGTGTGTGTTTGAGTGTGTGTGTGTAAGTGTGTAATAGGGAGTGAGTGTACAAAGTGAGTAAGTGTATAAGAGTGAGTGAGTGCGGGCGGGAGAGGGCATGAGTGTTAAGTTTCAGTTTATCTACAAGTGTGACAAGTAGGGTTACATTAACACTGCAATGAAGTTACTGTGAGAATCCCCCAGTTGCCCACACTCCGGCGCCTGTTCGGGTTACACTGAGGGAGAATTTAGCACGGCCAATGCACCCTAACCAGCACATCTTTCAGACTGTGGGAGGAAACCGGAGCACCCGGAGGAAACCCACGCAGACACGGGGAGAACGTGCAGACTCCGCACAGACAGTGACCCAAGCTGGGAATCGAACCCGGGTCCCTGGCACTGTGAGGCAGCAGTGCGAACCACCGGTGATAAGGGGGAGAGTTAACAGAAAGCAGCTGGTGAGAATATACTGGCCGGTTTTAATTTAATCCAAATTAATGAATTAGAAACTTTTCACCGAAGGAATTGACATCCGAGGATTTCAGTTTAAAATCCCATTGAAGCTCCCTGTATAATGATGGGATGTTTTTGCCTGTATTTCGTAATTAGTGACTTCATATCTCACAGGGAGATTAATAAAACTTTTTTCCAATTGATAGGGACAGCTCAATGGACAAAACTGGTGTGAGAAAGGGGCAAATCCTTTGAAAATGGAGGCAGAGAGGAGGCTTTGTTCAACTCCCATTCTTTCCCTGTCTTCAGCAGGCTGGGCAGGAAGTGTGAGCAGAGAGGGGGGGATAGACAGACACACACTGACACAATCCCCCCAATCCACTCACTCACACATCCCCATTCCCCCTCCACTCGCTGGGTTGTGGGGAGCGGCTGCAAGGATTTTCAGGGCTGCTGTGGGGGGGTCAGGGGGTTTTTGAAATGGACGAACACGACCTACAGGGGAAAAGAAATAAAGTTTGAAACTAAACTAAAGAAACTAAAGACAGGAACTTGCAGAATCCATTACCGGCCTGCATTAACATATCAAGAGTCAGTCTGACATTGCCACAAACTCCTCTGGGGTGAGAGGGGGAGGGGGGGTGAATTAGCATCTCAATAGAGAGACAGACATTGTAAACATGTCAGAGACTCAGGGTGGGGTTTGCATCCAGCACACTCAGGATAAATGTGAATCTGAGAGCCTTCAGTCCCCACACCAATAATCCCCCTGCACTGAAAACATTCCCACTCTGATTCAGTGTGTGTGTGTGTCAGTGTGTGTGTCAATCTGCTTTTTGACCTGTGCTTTGCTTGTGTGGACATGATGCTGAATGGACTTGAATGGAAATGCTGGACTCCTCGCTGTGATATGTTGTGTGTCTTATTGTTAAAATGGCCTTGTCTCTTTTTCTCTCTCTTTTTAACCAATTTTTATCTCTCTTTCTCCTGAGGAATTTTGAAAACTGGGGATGTGTCGCGGATCCAAAGGACGGGAATGTTTGTGACCAGGACGAGGGAGAGGAGCTTCTTCCAGAGGGAGGGCTGACTGAGGCTTCACCCGGGTGAGTTGTGTCTGTTTATTAACCTGATCCAGATTTAATGTTTCATATCAGAGGGAGCGAGATCTGAATGAGAGTGGAATAGAGAGACAGAGAGAAACACACAGGGAGGGAACTCTCTCAATCTCTTTAGTCTCTGCTTTACAACTGACTTGTTGTGTTTGGGTGTCACTGAGAGATTGTGTAACTGAGGGGAGATCCTGGGTTTTTGCTGTTGTATTTAATTTAAATAATTTCTTGTATTTTAATTATTTTCTCTCTCTCTCTTTCCCCAAGAATTAATGTTTAGATTTTACTGAGAGATTGTGTAACTGAGAAGGGGGAATCCTGGGCTCTTGTGCGATTTAATTTAAACATTTTCTTGTATTTTAATTAATTATTTTCTCTTCTCCCCAGGAATTTGAATTTTGAAGACTGCAATGGGACTCGGAATCCTTGGACAAGGGGCTTTTCTCCAGAGGAGGATGGATGGACTGAGGCCTGTTCTATAGGCCGCATGTGAGTTGTTATCTCTTTATTACCCCAATCCAGGTTTAATTTTAATCTCGCTTCCTCGGATGAAGCAGTTCTAGTTAGATTGTGGGATGTGGGAGGGCTGGAGTTTGAAACCCTGGGGTTAAAATAACCCGGCTTTGCAATTAGTCACAAACATGTTAACCCTTTGGTGGGTGGCAAAGAGTAAATTAAATATCTGTAATATGAAACTGTCTAAAAGTTTGATATAAATCCAAAATAACAGGGGTGGGAGAGAGTGATTTACCCGAATGTTAAATACGTTTCACAGAGGACATTACAATTCAATTTTCTGAAGTTCAGCCTTTACATTTATCTTCCCCTCTACAGCTTTCTTCCCCATTCTGTCTATTTCTCTCTGCTTTTTTCTCTGTCTCTCCCTCCAGTACTTTTTCCCATCTTCAGCTTTCTCTCCCTTCCTGTCTCTTTCCACTCATCTCTCTCTCTCTCTTGCGTTCTTCCATATCTGTCTATCACTCTCCAGAATGTCTCTCTCTCTCTGGCTCCATCTTTCTTTGTGTCTCTTTAAATCTTCAATCAATAAAAACTCTCCGTTATTGTAAACAGGGAGACAGGAATATGGCATCGCTCATTTCAATTCAGAATACATGAGAGACTGCAATGGGACTCAGAATCCTTGGACAAGGAGCTTTTCTCCAGAGGAGGATGGATGGACTGAGGCCTGTTCTATAGGCCGCATGTGAGTTGTCATCTCTTTATTACCCTGATCCAGGTTTAATTTTAATCTCGCTTCCTCGGATGAACCAGTCCTGGTTCGATTGTGGGGTGTGAGGGGGGCTGGAGTTTGAAACCCTGGGGTTAAAATATCCCTGCTTTGCAATTAGTTACAAACACATTAACCCTTAGGTGGGTGGCAAAGAGTAAATTAAATATCTGTAATATGAAACTGTCTCAATTTGTTTTAAATCCAAGATAACAGGGATGGGAGACAGAGCGCTGTTCCTAATTGTTGAATAAAATTCACAGAGGCCTTTACAATTCAGTTTTCAGAAGTTTAGAATTTCATTTCGTCCTCTCTGCAGCTTTTCTCCCATTCTGTCTATTTCTCTCTGCTTTCTCTCTCTCCATCCCTTTCCTTCCTCTATCTGTCTCTCTTTTTTATTCCCTCTCTCTCCCTCTTTTTCCCAGGAAATAATATTTTGTTGGACAATCTCTCAGTAAAATCTAAGAAGGGGGAATCCTGGGCTCTTGTGCTATTTAATTTAAACATTTTCTTATATTTAAATTAATTATATTCTATCTCTCCCAAGGAATTAATATTTAGTTAGACAATGTCTCAGTGAGATCTTAGAACGGGGAATCCTGGGGCTCTTGTGCTCTTTAATTTAAACATTTTCTTGTACTTTAATTAATTATTTTCTCTGTTCCCCAGGGATTTGAATTTAAGACTGCAACATGACATGGAATCCTTGGACAAGGGGCTTTTCTCCAGAGGAGGATGGATGGACTGAGGCCTGTTCTATAGGCTGCAAGTGAGTTGTTATCTCTTATTACCCTGATCCAGGTTTAATTTTAATCTCGCTTCCTCGGATGAACCAGTTCTGGTTCAATTGTGGGAAGTGGGGAGGCTGGAGTTTAAAACCCTGGGGTTAAAATATCCCGGCTTTGCAATTCGTTTGGTGGGTGGCAAAGAGTAAATTAAATATCTGTAATATGAAACTTTCTAAAAGTTTGATGCAAATCCAAAGTAACAGGGATGGGAGAGACTGACTTACCCGAATGTTAAATACGTTTCACAGAGGACATTACAATTCAATTTTCTGAAGTTCAGCCTTTACATTTATCTTCCCCTCTACAGCTTTCTTCCCCATTCTATTTCTCTCTGCTTTTCTCTCTGTCTCTCCCTCCAGTATTTTTCCCCTATCTTCAGCTTTCTCTCCCTTCCTGTTTCTTTCCATTCATCTCTCTCTCTCTCTCGAGCATTCTTCCATATCTGTCCCATCACTCACCAGAATCTCTCTCTCGCGAACATTCTTCCATATCTGTCTATCACTCACCAGAATGTCTCTCTCTCTCTCTCTGGCTCCATCTTCCTTTGTGTCTCTTTAAACCTTTAATCAACAAAAACTGTGTTATTATAAACAGGGAGACAGGAATTTGGCATTGCTCATTTCAATGCAGAGTACATGAGAGAGAGGGAAAGAAACAGCGATGGACAGAGACAACGAGTGAGAAAGAGAGGGGACAGGGACAAGGATCTAGACAGGGACATCCATCTTTACACTGAGTGAGAGAGACAGGAGCAGAGGGAGAAAAGAGAGGGAGATAGTGAAAGGGAGATGGAGGGAGTTGTAGAAATCAATCCCGGGAGGGCGATTTTAAAAAGTGTCCCGAAGGAATCAGCAGCCCCTTCCCAAACTGAAAGAGGGAGATGAGCAGCTCCTGGAGTCTGAGAGGGAGACAGGGATGGACGGGGGGGTTGTGGATATTTGATTCAGTTTTAAGAGATTCTGTTTGTAGATTTCTCTCTCTCTGTTCATGCCATTCTGATGTTTCTGAGAGATTGTGTAACTGAGAGGGGGGAATCCTGCGTTTCGGTGAGATTTAATTTAAATGGTTTCTTGTATTTAATTAATTTTCTCTCTCTTTTCCCCAATAATTCATATCTAGTTAGACAATCTCTCAGTAAAATCTCAGAAGGGGAATCCTGGCCTCTTGTGCTATTTAATTTAAACAATTTCTTGTATTTTAATTAATTATTTTCTCTCTCTCTTCTTCCCAGGGATTTGAATTTTGAAGACTGCAATGGGACTCGGAATCCTTGGACAAGGGGCTTTTCTCCAGAGGAGGATGGATGGACTGAGGCCTGTTCTATAGGCCGCACGTGAGTTGTCTCTTTCTTACCCTGATCCAGGTTTAATTTTAATCACGCTTCCTCAGATGAACCAGTTCTGGTTCGATTGTGGGGTGTTTGGGGGGGCTGGAGTTTGAAAGCCTGGGGTTAAAATATCCCGGCTTTGCAATTAGTCGCAAACACGTTAACCCTTTGGTGGGTGGCAAAGAGTAAATTATGCATGAAACTGTCTATAAGTTTGTTTTAAATCTAAAATAACAGGGGTCGGAGACAGAGCAATGAACCTAATTGTTGAATACAATTCACAGAGGCCTTTACAATTCAGTTTACAGATGTTCAGATTTTCATTTCATCCTCTCCACAGCTTTTCCCCCATTCTGTCTATTTCTCTCTGCTTTTCTCTCCATTTCCTTCCGCTATCTGCCTCTCTTTATTCTCTCTCTCTCCCTCTTTTTCCCAGGAATTAATATTTAGTTGGACAATCTCTCAGTAAAACCTGGAAAGGGGCAATCCTGGGAATTTGTGCTGTGTAATTTTCATTCTGGCTGTCCCGGGGGGTTTGATTTCACTGTTTCAGCCCCTCTCTGCCTCTCTCTCTCTCTGTATAAACTTTTCCCAAATTACAAAACACTCAACACAGCTGACTGCAGCTTGTGGAATGTTGCTGGGGATTTTGTTTTAAAAAGGGTGTTTCCTCAGAGGCAGTTTAAACCTTTCAGGGGACTGTGGGGAAGTCTCCAGACTTGGGACAACACACACACAGGGTTGGGGGCTGGGGGTGGCGGGCGGGGGGGAGGTGGGCAATCAGGTATACTGGTATTCTGGGAGACTGATATTCCCAACAACGGCCGGAGGTCTCAGTGCTGAAACATATTAAACTGTTCAAACAGAGGCAGGCAGAAAGCCATGAGGCTTCAGAGCTCCCTGTAGATGCAAAGGTAACTCCCATTGCCAAAAAGTAGCCACATGTGAAGTGGAAACACCTTCCCTCAGCTTGTTACACACTGACCTTTCCACAAACCCCAACATGTTTACAAACACTCGCTGCAGTTTCTGCAAACTTTGTATCAAACTGCCTCCCATTCTGCTCAATACTGACCCCCTCTCAACCTGGCACTGAACTAGTGTCTGAATTGAGATAGAGACACACAGACAGAGTTTTTAAAGCTGAAAGTTTTAAAGTTTGATTATTAGTGTCACAAGTAAGGCTTACATTAACACTGCAATGAAGTTACTGAGAGAGAGACAGAGAGACACACAGAGACAGAGATAGAGACATAGAGATAAAGAGACAGAGAGGATGTTTAAAGTTTTAAAATTTGTTTATTAGTGTCATAAGTAAGGCTCACATTAACGCTGCAGTTACTGAGAGAGACAGAAAGAGACAGAGGTTTTAAAGTTGAAAGATTTAAAGTTTATTTACTAGTGTCACAAGGCTTACATTAACACTGCAATGAAGTTACTGAGAGAGACAGAGATAGAGGGAGCATCCAGAGTGGGTTCAGTAACACATTTATTTTTCAGATATCTCTCTCTGTGACTCTTTAGCGATGAGATATTCAGCCAGGATGGTTTCACTGACCCTCTTCAGCAGGCAGATATTCCCAAATCCAGCCTAGGTCTCAGACACACACACACACCACTCACACATTCCCTCTGCTCTGTCCAAGGGAATATTGTAATCCAGGAATTTCTATTTTATATTTACAGGGTGAGGGGGGGGGAGAAACTCAACTCAAAAATCCTGCAGTCTCTCCAAGCTGCTTTTAAATTTCAATTCAAACCCTGGGCCACATGGGAAGCTGCAGAGATTGGGAAACTTACCAAACCCAGTTTGTGTGTGAGAGTGTCTGCAGCTTTTGTGTCTTTGAACTTGCGAGGGTGCCAGGGAGAGAATGTCACTCTCTTCACCTCTCTCTGCCTCTCTGTATAAAAAAATCACCAAATTAAACCACACTCAATAATGCGACCATACACAATTAATTATCAAATATCTGTCTCTCTCGCTTTATCTCTGTCTCTCCCCGTCTCTCTCTCTCCCTGTTCTCTCTCTCCCTGTCTCTTCTCGAGCAGAAACAGATGGAGACAGAGAGGCAGGGAGAGAGAGGAAGAGGGAGGGATGGAAACAGCTGGAGTTGTGGGTTAGATGCAGGGGGAGAGACACAGGCTGTTAGAGGGAGGGGGGGTTTCAGTGAGGGACAGGGTCTCCAGTTTAATTCTGAGGGTCCTGAGAGAGGGATTTCACTGTCTCAGCCCCTCTCTGGCTCCCTCACTCTGTATAAACAATTCCCAAATTTAAAAAACGCTCAACACAGCTGACTGCACTTTGTGGGATCTTGCTGTGCACCACAGGGATTTTAGTTTTAAAAAGGGTTACTTTTAAGAGGGAGTTCCAGCCTTTCTGGAGATTTGGGATGATGCAGACACACACACACACACACAGGGTAGTGAGTGGGGAAGGGGGGCTCACAGCAGGCGAGAGAGTGGGGGGGTGGGGTTTGGGGGGAGGACTGTGTCCCATCTGATTCAGGTTCACATTGCTGCTGCTGCTGCGGGATCTTGCTGTGCACACACTGGGCCTGTGGCCTTTGCCCGCACTGCAACAACGACCACACTTTATTGAACAAAATCTGGCTCAGGGACCGCAAAGTGGGTTCAAGGAAAAAGCTTGAAAAGGGGTCGGGTAAATTCAAGCACTTTAATCGCCGAGGCATCGTAGGCTCTGGAGCAAGTGCTGGGGAATGGGAGGAGGACAGATTGGGATTTGATGGCCAGCATGGAGCTGGTGGGCCGAAGGGCCTGTTTCTGTGCTGTGTGACTCCAGATTCTTTTCTCTCTCTCTTTTCCCAGGAATTTCTATTTGGATGGGGGTGGTATAGAATTTCCCTGTCTCTGTCTCTCCAGCGTTCTTACCAATCCCAGCACCCCTCCCCTCTCTCTCTCCCAGACATTCCTGTCTATATTTCATCTTTCAATAAAAGGTTAAAGAAAACAACAATGTGAATTGTTGTCAATTTAATTTCCCTTTCCCCCGGCTCCCTGTCCTTTCCCCCGGCTCTCTCTCCTTTCCCCCGGCTCCCTGTCCTTTCCCCCGGCTCTCTGTCCTTTCCCCCGGCTCTCTGTCCTTTCCCCCGGCTCTCTACCCTTTCCCCCGGCTCTCTCTCCTTTCCCCCGGCTCTCTGCCCTTTCCCCCGGCTCTCTGCCCTTTCCCCCGGCTCTCTGTCCTTTCCCCCGGCTCTCTGTCCTTTCCCCCGGCTCTCTCTCCTTTCCCCCGGCTCTCTGCCCTTTCCCCCGGCTCTCTGCCCTTTCCCCCGGCTCTCTGTCCTTTCCCCCGGCTCTCTGTCCTTTCCCCCGGCTCTCTCTCCTTTCCCCCGGATCTCTGTCCTTTCCCCCGGCTCTCTGCTCTTTCCCCCGGGTCTCTACCCTTTCCCCCGGCTCTCTGTCCTTTCCCCCGGCTCTCTCTCCTTTCCCCCGGCTCTCTGCCCTTTCCCCCGGCACTCTGTCCTTTCCCCCGGCTCTCTGTCCTTTCCCCCGGCTCTCTGCCCTTTCCCCCGGCTCTCTCTCCTTTCCCCCGGCTCTCTGTCCTTTCCCCCGGCTCTCTGCCCTTTCCCCCGGCTCTCTGCCCTTTCCCCCGGCTCTCTCTCCTTTCCCCCGGCTCTCTGCCCCTTCCCCCGGCTCTCTGTCCTTTCCCCCGGCTCTGTCTCCTTTCCCCCGGCTCTCTGCCCTTTCCCCCGGCTCTCTCTCCTTTCCCCCGGCTCTCTCTCCTTTCCCCCGGCTCTCTGCCCTTTCCCCCGGCTCTCTGTCCTTTCCCCCGGCTCTCTGCCCTTTCCCCCGGCTCTCTGTCCTTTCCCCCGGCTCTCTGCCCTTTCCCCCGGCTCTCTCTCCTTTCCCCCGGCTCTCTGTCCTTTCCCCCGGCTCTCTCTCCTTTCCCCCGGCTCTCTCTCCTTTCCCCCGGCTCTCTGTCCTTTCCCCCGGCTCTCTGCCCTTTCCCCCGGCTCTCTCTCCTTTCCCCCGGCTCTCTGACCTTTCCCCCGGCTCTCTGCCCTTTCCCCCGGCTCTCTCTCCTTTCCCCCGGCTCTCTGTCCTTTCCCCCGGCTCTCTGCCCTTTCCCCCGGCTCTCTGTCCTTTCCCCCCTGCTCTCTGTCCTTTCCCCCGGCTCTCTGTCCTTTCCCCCGGCTCTCTGCCCTTTCCCCCGGCTCTCTGTCCTTTCCCCCGGCTCTCTCTCCTTTCCCCCGGCTCTCTGTCCTTTCCCCCGGCTCTCTCTCCTTTCCCCCGGCTCTCTCTCCTTTCCCCCGGCTCTCTCTCCTTTCCCCCGGCTCTCTCTCCTTTCCCCCGGCTCTCTGCCCTTTCCCCCGGCTCTCTGCCCTTTCCCCCGGCTCTCTCTCCTTTCCCCCGGCTCTCTGCCCTTTCCCCCGGCTCTCTGTCCTTTCCCCCGGCTCTCTCTCTGTCCTTTCCCCCGGCTCTCTGTCCTTTCCCCCGGCTCTCTGTCCTTTCCCCCGGCTCTCTGTCCTTTCCCCCGGCTCTCTGTCCTTTCCCCCGGCTCTCTGTCCTTTCCCCCGTCTCTCTCTCCTTTCCCCCGGCTCTCTCTCCTTTCCCCCGGCTCTCTCTCTCTGTCCTTTCCCCCGGCTCTCTGTCCTTTCCCCCGGCTCCCTGTCCTTTCCCCCGGCTCTCTCTCCTTTCCCCCGTCTCTCTCTCCTTTCCCCCGGCTCTCTGTCCTTTCCCCCGGCTCTCTGTCCTTTCCCCCGGCTCTCTGTCCTTTCCCCCGGCTCTCTGTCCTTTCCCCCGGCTCTCTGCCCTTTCCCCCGGCTCTCTGTCCTTTCCCCCGGATCTCTGCCCTTTCCCCCGGCTCTCTCTCCTTTCCCCCGGCTCTCTCTCCTTTCCCCCGGCTCCCTCTCCTTTCCCCCGGCTCTCTCTCCTTTCCCCCGGCTCCCTGTCCTTTCCCCCGGCTCTGTCTCCTTTCCCCCGGCTCCCTGTCCTTTCCCCCGGCTCTCTGTCCTTTCCCCCGGCTCTGTCTCCTTTCCCCCGGCTCTGTCTCCTTTCCCCCGGCTCCCTGTCCTTTCCCCCGGCTCTGTCTCCTTTCCCCCGGCTCTCTGCCCTTTCCCCCGGCTCTCTGTCCTTTCCCCCGGCTCTCTGCCCTTTCCCCCGGCTCTCTCTCCTTTCCCCCGGCTCTCTCTCCTTTCCCCCGGCTCTCTGTCCTTTCCCCCGGCTCTCTGCCCTTTCCCCCGGCTCTCTCTCCTTTCCCCCGGCTCTCTCTCCTTTCCCCCGGCTCTCTGTCCTTTCCCCCGGCTCTCTCTCCTTTCCCCCGGCTCTCTGCCCTTTTCCCCGGCTCTCTCTCCTTTCCCCCGGCTCTCTCTCCTTTCCCCCGGCTCTCTCTCCTTTCCCCCGGCTCTCTCTCCTTTCCCCCGGCTCTCTGCCCTTTCCCCCGGCTCTCTGCCCTTTCCCCCGGCTCTCTCTCCTTTCCCCCGGCTCTCTGTCCTTTCCCCCGGCTCCCTGTCCTTTCCCCCGGCTCTCTGCCCTTTCCCCCGGCTCTCTGCCCTTTCCCCCGGCTCTCTGTCCTTTCCCCCCTGCTCTCTGTCCTTTCCCCCGGCTCTCTCTCCTTTCCCCCGGCTCTCTGTCCTTTCCCCCGGCTCTCTGCCCTTTCCCCCGGCTCTGTCTCCTTTCCCCCGGCTCTCTGCCCTTTCCCCCGGCTCTCTCTCCTTTCCCCCGGCTCTCTGCCCTTTCCCCCGGCTCTCTCTCCTTTCCCCCGGCTCTCTCTCCTTTCCCCCGGCTCTCTCTCCTTTCCCCCGGCTCTCTCTCCTTTCCCCCGGCTCTCTGCCCTTTCCCCCGGCTCTCTGCCCTTTCCCCCGGCTCTCTCTCCTTTCCCCCGGCTCTCTGTCCTTTCCCCCGGCTCCCTGTCCTTTCCCCCGGCTCTCTGCCCTTTCCCCCGGCTCTCTGCCCTTTCCCCCGGCTCTCTGCCCTTTCCCCCGGCTCTCTGTCCTTTCCCCCGGCTCTCTGCCCTTTCCCCCGTCTCTCTGTCCTTTCCCCCGGCTCTCTGTCCTTTCCCCCGGCTCTCTCTCCTTTCCCCCGGCTCTCTCTCCTTTCCCCCGGCTCTCTCTCCTTTCCCCCGGCTCTCTCTCCTTTCCCCCGGCTCTCTGTCCTTTCCCCCGGCTCTCTCTCCTTTCCCCCGGCTCTCTGTCCTTTCCCCCGGCTCTCTGTCCTTTCCCCCGGCTCTCTGTCCTTTCCCCCGGCTCTCTGCCCTTTCCCCCGGCTCTCTCTCCTTTCCCCCGGCTCCCTGTCCTTTCCCCCGGCTCTCTGCCCTTTCCCCCGGCTCTCTGTCCTTTCCCCCGGCTCCCTGTCCTTTCCCCCGGCTCTCTGCCCTTTCCCCCGGCTCTCTGCCCTTTCCCCCGGCTCTCTGTCCTTTCCCCCGGCTCCCTGTCCTTTCCCCCGGCTCTCTGCCCTTTCCCCCGGCTCTCTGCCCTTTCCCCCGGCTCTCTGTCCTTTCCCCCGGCTCTCTCTCCTTTCCCCCGGCTCTCTGTCCTTTCCCCCGGCTCTCTGCCCTTTCCCCCGGCTCTCTCTCTGTCCTTTCCCCCGGCTCTCTGCCCTTTCCCCCGGCTCTCTGTCCTTTCCCCCGGCTCTCTGTCCTTTCCCCCGGCTCTCTGTCCTTTCCCCCGGCTCTCTCTCCTTTCCCCCGGCTCTCTCTCCTTTCCCCCGGCTCTCTCTCCTTTCCCCCGGCTCTCTCTCCTTTCCCCCGGCTCCCTGTCCTTTCCCCCGGCTCTCTGCCCTTTCCCCCGGCTCTCTGTCCTTTCCCCCGGCTCCCTGTCCTTTCCCCCGGCTCTCTGCCCTTTCCCCCGGCTCTCTGCCCTTTCCCCCGGCTCTCTTTCCTTTCCCCCGGCTCTCTGTCCTTTCCCCCGGCTCTCTGCCCTTTCCCCCGGCTCTCTCTCCTTTCCCCCGGCTCTCTGCCCTTTCCCCCGGCTCTCTGCCCTTTCCCCCGGCTCCCTGTCCTTTCCCCCGGCTCTCTGTCCTTTCCCCCGGCTCTCTCTCCTTTCCCCCGGCTCTCTGTCCTTTCCCCCGGCTCTCTGCCCTTTCCCCCGGCTCTCTCTCCTTTCCCCCGGCTCTCTCTGTCCTTTCCCCCGGCTCTCTCTCCTTTCCCCCGGCTCTCTGTCCTTTCCCCCGGCTCTCTGTCCTGTCCCCCGGCTCTCTGCCCTTTCCCCCGGCTCTCTCTCCTTTCCCCCGGCTCTCTGTCCTTTCCCCCGGCTCCCTGTCCTTTCCCCCGGCTCTCTCTCCTTTCCCCCGGCTCTCTGTCCTTTCCCCCGGCTCCCTGTCCTTTCCCCCGGCTCTCTGCCCTTTCCCCTGGCTCTCTGTCCTTTCCCCCGGCTCCCTGTCCTTTCCCCCGGCTCTCTCTCCTTTCCCCCGGGTCTCTGTCCTTTCCCCCGGCTCTCTGCCCTTTCCCCCGGCTCTCTCTCCTTTCCCCCGGCTCTCTCTCCTTTCCCCCGGCTCTCTGTCCTTTCCCCCGGCTCTCTGCCCTTTCCCCCGGCTCTCTCTCCTTTCCCCCGGCTCTCTCTCCTTTCCCCCGGCTCTCTCTCCTTTCCCCCGGCTCTCTCTCCTTTCCCCCGGCTCTCTGCCCTTTCCCCCGGCTCTCTGTCCTTTCCCCCGGCTCCCTGTCCTTTCCCCCGGCTCCCTGTCCTTTCCCCCGGCTCTCTCTCCTTTCCCCCGGCTCTCTGTCCTTTCCCCCGGCTCCCTGTCCTTTCCCCCGGCTCTCTGCCCTTTCCCCTGGCTCTCTGTCCTTTCCCCCGGCTCCCTGTCCTTTCCCCCGGCTCTCTCTCCTTTCCCCCGGGTCTCTGTCCTTTCCCCCGGCTCTCTGCCCTTTCCCCCGGCTCTCTCTCCTTTCCCCCGGCTCTCTCTCCTTTCCCCCGGCTCTCTGTCCTTTCCCCCGGCTCTCTGCCCTTTCCCCCGGCTCTCTGCCCTTTCCCCCGGCTCTCTCTCCTTTCCCCCGGCTCTCTCTCCTTTCCCCCGGCTCTCTCTCCTTTCCCCCGGCTCTCTCTCCTTTCCCCCGGCTCTCTGCCCTTTCCCCCGGCTCTCTCTCCTTTCCCCCGGCTCTCTGTCCTTTCCCCCGGCTCTCTGTCCTTTCCCCCGGCTCTCTCTCCTTTCCCCCGGCTCTCTGTCCTTTCCCCCGGCTCTCTGCCCTTTCCCCCGGCTCTCTGTCCTGTCCCCCGGCTCTCTGTCCTTTCCCCCGGCTCTCTCTCCTTTCCCCCGGCTCTCTCTCCTTTCCCCCGGGTCTCTGCCCTTTCCCCCGGCTCTCTGCCCTTTCCCCCGGCTCTCTGCCCTTTCCCCCGGCTCTCTCTCCTTTCCCCCGGCTCTCTGCCCTTTCCCCCGGCTCCCTGCCCTTTCCCCCGGCTCTCTGCCCTTTCCCCCGGCTCTCTCTCCTTTCCCCCGGCTCTCTGTCCTTTCCCCCGGCTCTCTGCCCTTTCCCCCGGCTCTCTCTCCTTTCCCCCGGCTCCCTGCCCTTTCCCCCGGCTCTCTGCCCTTTCCCCCGGCTCTCTCTCCTTTCCCCCGGCTCTCTGTCCTTTCCCCCGGCTCTCTGCCCTTTCCCCCAGCTCTCTCTCCTTTCCCCCGGCTCCCTGCCCTTTCCCCCGGCTCTCTGCCCTTTCCCCCGGCTCTCTCTCCTTTCCCCCGGCTCTCTGTCCTTTCCCCCGGCTCTCTGCCCTTTCCCCCGGCTCTCTCTCCTTTCCCCCGGCTCTCTCTCCTTTCCCCCGGCTCTCTCTCCTTTCCCCCGGCTCTCTGTCCTTTCCCCCGGCTCTCTGCCCTTTCCCCCGGCTCTCTCTCTGTTCTTTCCCCCGGCTCTCTGTCCTTTCCCCCGGCTCTCTGTCCTTTCCCCCGGCTCTCTGTCCTTTCCCCCGGCTCTCTGTCCTTTCCCCCGGCTCCCTGTCCTTTCCCCCGGCTCTCTCTCCTTTCTCCCGGCTCTCTGTCCTTTCCCCCGGCTCTCTGTCCTTTCCCCCGGATCTCTGTCCTTTCCCCCGGCTCTCTGCCCTTTCCCCCGGCTCTCTCTCTGTCCTTTCCCCCGGCTCTCTGCCCTTTCCCCCGGCTCTCTGTCCTTTCCCCCGGCTCTCTGCCCTTTCCCCCGGCTCTCTCTCCTTTCCCCCGGCTCTCTCTCCTTTCCCCCGGCTCTCTCTCCTTTCCCCCGGGTCTCTGTCCTTTCCCCCGGCTCTCTGCCCTTTCCCCCGGCTCTCTGTCCTTTCCCCCGGCTCTCTGCCCTTTCCCCCGGCTCTCTCTCCTTTCCCCCGGCTCTGTCTCCTTTCCCCCGGCTCTCTCTCCTTTCCCCCGGCTCTCTGCCCTTTCCCCCGGCTCTCTCTCCTTTCCCCCGGCTCTCTGCCCTTTCCCCCGGCTCTCTCTCCTTTCCCCCGGCTCTCTGCCCTTTCCCCCGGCTCTCTCTCCTTTCCCCCGGCTCTCTGCCCTTTCCCCCGGCTCTCTCTCCTTTCCCCCGGCTCTCTCTCCTTTCCCCCGGCTCCCTGCCCTTTCCCCCGGATCTCTGCCCTTTCCCCCGGCTCTCTCTCCTTTCCCCCGGCTCTCTCTCCTTTCCCCCGGCTCTCTCTCCTTTCCCCCGGCTCTCTCTCCTTTCCCCCGGCTCTCTGCCCTTTCCCCCGGCTCCCTGCCCTTTCCCCCGGCTCCCTGTCCTTTCCCCCGGCTCTCTGCCCTTTCCCCCGGCTCCCTGCCCTTTCCCCCGGCTCTCTGTCCTTTCCCCCGGCTCTCTGTCCTTTCCCCCGGCTCTCTGCCCTTTCCCCCGGCTCTCTCTCCTTTCCCCCGGCTCTCTGCCCTTTCCCCCGGCTCTCTCTCCTTTCCCCCGGCTCTCTGTCCTTTCCCCCGGCTCTCTGCCCTTTCCCCCGGCTCTCTGTCCTTTCCCCCGGATCTCTGCCCTTTCCCCCGGCTCTCTCTCCTTTCCCCCGGCTCTCTGCCCTTTCCCCCGGCTCTCTCTCCTTTCCCCCGGCTCTCTCTCCTTTCCCCCGGCTCTCTCTCCTTTCCCCCGGCTCTCTGCCCTTTCCCCCGGCTCCCTGTCCTTTCCCCCGGCTCTCTCTCCTTTCCCCCGGCTCTCTCTCCTTTCCCCCGGCTCTCTGCCCTTTCCCCCGGCTCTCTCTCCTTTCCCCCGGCTCTCTGTCCTTTCCCCCGGCTCTCTCTCCTTTCCCCCGGCTCTCTGTCCTTTCCCCCGGCTCTCTGCCCTTTCCCCCGGCTCTCTGTCCTTTCCCCCGGCTCTCTGTCCTTTCCCCCGGCTCTCTGCCCTTTCCCCCGGCTCTCTGCCCTTTCCCCCGGCTCTCTCTCCTTTCCCCCGGCTCTCTGCCCTTTCCCCCGGCTCTCTGTCCTTTCCCCCGGCTCTCTGCCCTTTCCCCCGGCTCTCTCTCCTTTCCCCCGGCTCTCTCTCCTTTCCCCCGGCTCTCTGTCCTTTCCCCCGGCTCTCTGCCCTTTCCCCCGGCTCTCTCTCCTTTCCCCCGGCTCTCTGTCCTTTCCCCCGGCTCTCTGCCCTTTCCCCCGGCTCTCTCTCCTTTCCCCCGGCTCTCTGCCCTTTCCCCCGGCTCTCTCTCCTTTCCCCCGGCTCTCTCTCCTTTCCCCCGGCTCTCTCTCCTTTCCCCCGGCTCTCTCTCCTTTCCCCCGGCTCTCTCTCCTTTCCCCCGGCTCTCTGTCCTTTCCCCCGGCTCCCTGTCCTTTCCCCCGGCTCTCTCTCCTTTCCCCCGGCTCTCTCTCCTTTCCCCCGGCTCTCTCTCCTTTCCCCCGGCTCCCTGTCCTTTCCCCCGGCTCTCTCTCCTTTCCCCCGGCTCTCTCTCCTTTCCCCCGGCTCTCTGCCCTTTCCCCCGGCTCTCTGTCCTTTCCCCCGGATCTCTGTCCTTTCCCCCGGCTCTCTGCCCTTTCCCCCGGCTCTCTGTCCTTTCCCCCGGAACTCTGCCCTTTCCCCCGGCTCTCTCTCCTTTCCCCCGGCTCTCTCTCCTTTCCCCCGGCTCTCTGCCCTTTCCCCCGGCTCTCTGTCCTTTCCCTCGGCTCTCTGCCCTTTCCCCCGGCTCTCTGTCCTTTCCCCCGGCTCTCTCTCCTTTCCCCCGGCTCTCTGTCCTTTCCCCCGGCTCTCTCTCCTTTCCCCCGGCTCTCTCTCCTTTCCCCCGGCTCTCTGTCCTTTCCCCCGGCTCTCTCTCCTTTCCCCCGGCTCTCTGCCCTTTCCCCCGGCTCTCTCTCCTTTCCCCCGGCTCTCTGTCCTTTCCCCCGGCTCTCTCTCCTTTCCCCCGGCTCTCTGTCCTTTCCCCCGGCTCTCTGCCCTTTCCCCCGGCTCTCTGTCCTTTCCCCCGGCTCTCTGCCCTTTCCCCCGGCTCTCTGCCCTTTCCCCCGGCTCTCTCTCCTTTCCCCCGGCTCTCTGCCCTTTCCCCCGGCTCTCTGTCCTTTCCCCCGGCTCTCTGCCCTTTCCCCCGGCTCTCTCTCCTTTCCCCCGGCTCTCTCTCCTTTCCCCCGGCTCTCTGCCCTTTCCCCCGGCTCTCTCTCCTTTCCCCCGGCTCTCTCTCCTTTCCCCCGGCTCTCTGCCCTTTCCCCCGGCTCTCTGTCCTTTCCCCCGGCTCTCTCTCCTTTCCCCCGGCTCTCTCTCCTTTCCCCCGGCTCTCTGCCCTTTCCCCCGGCTCCCTGTCCTTTCCCCCGGCTCTCTGCCCTTTCCCCCGGCTCTCTCTCCTTTCCCCCGGCTCTCTGTCCTTTCCCCCGGCTCTCTGCCCTTTCCCCCGGCTCCCTGTCCTTTCCCCCGGCTCTCTGCCCTTTCCCCCGGCTCTCTCTCCTTTCCCCCGGCTCTCTGCCCTTTCCCCCGGCTCTCTCTCCTTTCCCCCGGCTCTCTGCCCTTTCCCCCGGCTCTCTCTCCTTTCCCCCGGCTCTCTCTCCTTTCCCCCGGCTCTCTCTCCTTTCCCCCGGCTCTCTGCCCTTTCCCCCGGCTCTCTCTCCTTTCCCCCGGCTCCCTGTCCTTTCCCCCGGCTCTCTCTCCTTTCCCCCGGCTCTCTCTCCTTTCCCCCGGCTCTCTCTCCTTTCCCCCGGCTCTCTGCCCTTTCCCCCGGCTCTCTGTCCTTTCCCCCGGATCTCTGCCCTTTCCCCCGGCTCTCTCTCCTTTCCCCCGGCTCTCTCTCCTTTCCCCCGGCTCTCTCTCCTTTCCCCCGGCTCTCTGTCCTTTCCCCCGGCTCTCTGCCCTTTCCCCCGGCTCTCTGTCCTTTCCCCCGGCTCCCTGTCCTTTCCCCCGGCTCTCTCTCCTTTCCCCCGGCTCTCTCTCCTTTCCCCCGGCTCTCTCTCCTTTCCCCCGGCTCTCTGCCCTTTCCCCCGGCTCTCTGTCCTTTCCCTCGGCTCTCTGCCCTTTCCCCCGGCTTTCTCTCCTTTCCCCCGGCTCCCTGTCCTTTCCCCCGGCTCTCTGCCCTTTCCCCCGGCTCTCTCTCCTTTCCCCTGGCTCTCTGTCCTTTCCCCCGGCTCTCTGCCCTTTCCCCCGGCTCTCTGCCCTTTCTCCCGGTTCTCTGATGAACCAGTTCTAGTTAGATTGTGGGGTGTGAGGGGGGCTGGAGTTTGAAACCCTGGGGTTAAAATATCCCGGCTTTGTAATTAGTCACAAACCCTTTGGTGAGTGGGAAAGAGTAAATTAAATATCTGTAAAATGAAACTGTCTTTTGGTTGTGTGTGTTTGGGAGCTTGTTTTAAAATCATTGACCCAATTCAAAGCCTGTTTTGCTCTGCTGGGACTCTGGCTGCTGCTTTGAACACAAATGTTGTAAAGTTGTCTTCTGCAGCCCTGCTTTCTGCAGTTTAAAATCCCCAGCACAAAGACACAGGCTTTCTAAAGACACAACGCTGGATGGTTCGTTTTGGTTTTCTCAGCATTTCTTTTCAATATTTACATTTGTCAAACACCACATTTTTAACCTTATATATGCAACTTCATAACAATATTAGACAGGGAGAGAGAGATCGGGAGGGACAGAGAGAAAGTCACACAAAGAGAGAGGGAGAGAGAGACAGAGAGAGAGAGAAAGTCACACAAAGAGAGAGAGAGACAGAGAGAGAGAGAAAGTCACACAAAGAGAGAGGGAGAGAGAGACAGAGAGAGAGAGAAAGTCACACAAAGAGAGAGGGAGAGAGAGACAGAGAGAGAGAGAAAGTCACATGGAGTAATGAGGATGGGGCCTGGGTGTGAATGTGGGCGGTGTAGACCTGATGGGCCGAATGGCCTCCTTCTGTACTGTAGGATTCTATGATTCTGTAATGGGGGCTGCGTGCGGTGTGAGGGGAGGGTGGAAGGGGACAGGGGGTGGGGGCAGCACTGGTTCCCTTTTCCCCCCCTCCCTCCTCCCAGGCCCTGTCCGGGAGGTTTCGGGGCTGGAGGGGATTGTTCTGGTGAACTGGCCGGGGCCTGGGGAATCTGTTCTTTGTCCAGGATGTATAATGCAGCCTCTGTGACCAGGCCTCAATCCCAGGCCTAACCTCAGGAAGGCTTTTGCATTTTGCTCCTTTTCCAAACAGTGCCTGTGTTTAAATCGATGGGACTCGACGGTCGAATAAAACCTGCAGCAGCCACTTTAATACAAAGAACAGCACAGCACAGGAACAGGTCCTTTGGCCCTCCAAGCCTGCGCCGATCATGTTTACCTATCGAGACCAATGGCCTGTATCCCTCTATACCCCGTTTGTTCATGTGTCTATCCAGATAAGTCTTAAATGTCACTAATGTATCTGCCTCAACCACCTCACTTGGCAGCGCATTCCAGGCCCCCACCACCCTCTGTGTAAAAACCTTCCCCGCACAGCTCCACTCAACCTTTCCCCCTTATCTTGAACTTGTTCCCCTTGTAATTATCATTTCTGTCCTGGGAAAAACCTCCCAACTGTTCATCCTCGCCGCACCCCTCATAATTTTATAAACTTCCAGCTGGTCGTCCCTCAGCCTCCGTCTTTCCAGGGAGAACAATCCCAGTTTATTCAATCAATCCTCACAGCCAATACCCTCCATAGCAGGCAACATCCTGGTCAACCCTTTCATTGGATTTGGGATGTGATTGTGGGTTTTCCTGCTATATCTCTTTCTCTTCAATCTTTCTCCCGTGATTGAGAGTTATCAGGGAGGAAGAGAGAGAGAGAGAAAGGGATGGTAACAGAGAGAGAGAGAAAGGGATGGTAACAGAGAGAGAGAGAGAGAGAGAAAGGGATGGTAACAGAGAGAGAGAGAGAGCAAAGGCAGAGGGGCAGGGAGAGGAGAGAGATTGGAGGGGAGTGGGTTAGCGGGTGGGGGTGGGGGAGCCTCCGCTGTGCACTCACAGCCCAGCCAGCTCCCCAGTCTCTGGTTAGGTGCATTAACCCACTCTGGCGCATTAACAGGCGCCAGAGTGTGGCGACTAGGAGAATTTCACAGTAACTTCATTGCAGTGTTAATGTAAGCCTTACTTGTGACTAAGAAATAAACTTTACTTTACTTTTTACTTTACTCTGAGATAAAGACCCTCACTCACAGCCTCCCAGAAGGTGGGATTTATAAACAGCGACTGTGTAACTGAGGCTGAATCTGTGCTGTTGTTTGAAAATATATTTTCCTCATATTTGATGTGTTGTAAAGAAAGAAAGGGGGAGAGAGAAGGAGAGAGAGACAGAGAGAAAGAGACAGAGAGGGAGAGAAAGAAAGAGAGAAAGGGAGAGAGAGAGAAAGGGAGAGAGAGACAGAGACGGGGAGAGTGAGGGAAAGCAGGAAAGGGCAGCAAGAGGTCAGGGTTGTGGGGGGTGCAGTGAGGGGGTGGGGGAAGAGACACAGGATCTGGGGGTCTCTTGTGTGGAGGGAGAGAGAGGGAGACGTGTGGTTCCCTCATTTCCCACTCACTTTACCCCAATCCTCATTTAAAAATCACTTTGTATCTGGCCCTGTTCAGGCTGTGTGTGGGATCTTGTTGTGCCCTCATGCTCTCTGTCCCCCCTCCTCCCCTCCCCATATTCCCCGCACCGTGACAGCGCCCCACATTTTAAACATAAAAAGATGGAGGGGAAGGAGGGTGGGGTAGAGAGAGGAACAGAGAAGGGGTGGGGAGTGTCGGGGGCTGAGTGGAGGGGGCGGTAGGGGGATAGAGACAGAGGCTCTGGGGGTGGGGGGTGTCCTCCTGCAGTGTGGGACTCCCTGTGGGATCCTGATTGCAGCATTCCCAGTCTCAGAGAGAGAAAGAGAAAGACAGGGAGGGAGGGAGAAAGAGAGAGAGAGGGAAAGAGAAAGAGGGGGAAAGACAGACAGAGAGAGAGAGAGACAGGCAGGGAGAAAAAGAGAAACAGTGTGAGGGAGAGAGAGAGAAAGACAGAGAAAGATGGAGGGAGTGGGAGAGAGAGAGAGAGAAAGATGGACGGAGAGAGAGAGAAAGGCAGACAGGGAGTGAGAAAGAAAGATGGAGGGAGTGGGAGAGTGAGGGGGGAAACAGGAAAAGAAAGCAAGAGGTGAGGTTTGTGGGGGTGCAGTGAGGGGGTGGGGGAAGAGACACAGGATCACAGTGACCCGAGCTGGGAATTGAACCCGGGTCCCTGGAGCTGTGAGGCAGCAGCGCCAACCACTGTGCCCCCGTGTGGCCCTACATGTTATGATTCAATTCTGAGGGTCCCGGGGCGAGGGGGGGGGGGTGGATTTCACAGCCTCAGCCCCTCTCTGCCTCACTCCCCCTCTGTATAAACATTTCCCAAATTAAAACACACTCAACACAGCGAACTGCACCTTCTGGGATCTTCCAGAGCACCACAGAGACTTTGTTTTAAAAAGGGTTTGGCTTCGTTTTAAGAGCGAGTTCAACCCTTTCTGAAAATTTGGGATGAGACACACACACACACACACAGACAGACACACACACATAGACACACACAGGTACACACACACACACAGGGTAGTGAGTGGGGAAGGGGGCTCACAGCAGGCGAGAGTGTTGGGGGTGTGTTGGGGAGGACTGTGTCCCATCTGATTCAGGTTCACATTGTTGCTGCTGCTGTTGTGGGATCTTGCTGTGCACACACTGGGCCTGTGGCTTTTGCTCGCACTGCAACAGCGACCACACTTTATTCAACAAAATCTCGCTCACGGACCGCAAAGTGGGTTCGAAGGAAAGAAAGTGGAAACGGGGTCGGGTAAATTAAAGCACTTCAATCGCCGAGGCATCGTAGGCTGTGCAGCAAGCACTGGGGAATGGGGGGAGGATAGATTGGGATTTGATGGCCAGCATAGACCTGGTGGGCCGAAGGGCCTGTTTCTGTGCTGTGTGACTCCAGATTCTCCTCTCTCTTTTCCCAGGAATTTCTATTTGGATGGGGGGTTCATAATTTCCCTGTCTCTGTCTCTCCAGCGTTCTTACCAATCCCAGCACCCCTCCCCTCTCTCTCTCCCCAGACATTCCTGTCTATATTTCATCTTTCAATCAAATGTGAAGGAAAACACCAATGTGAATTTTTTTGATTTAATTTCAGGGAGGGAAAGACAGAGAGAGAGACAAAGAGAGAGACAGGGAGGGAGGGAAAGACAGACAGAGACAGAGAAAGACAGCGCGGGGGGGAAGGAGAGAAAGACAGAGAGAGAGAGAGAGAAAAAGGCAGCCGAATAAAACCTGCAGGAGCCGCTTTAATCCATCGGATTGGGGATGTGATTGTGGGTTTTCCTGCTATCTCTCTCTCTGTAAGAAGTTTAACAACGCCAGGTTAAAGTCCAACAGGTTTATTTGGTAGCAAAAGCCACACAAGCTTTCGAAGCTCTAAGCCTCTCTCTCTCCCATCTTTCTCCTTTGATTGTGAGTTATCAGGGAGGGAGGGTAACAGAGGGAGATCAAAGGCAGAGGGGCAGGGAGAGGAGACACACTGGAGGGGGGCGGGGGGTTGGGGAGGGGGTCCTCTGCTCTGCACTCACAGCCCAGCTCCCCAGTCTCTGGGGAAAAGACCCTCACTCACACCCTCCCAGAAGGTGGGATTTGTAACCAGCGGCTGTGTGACTGAGGCTGAATCTGGGCTGTTGTGTTTGAATAGATTTTTTCCCAATATAAAGATATTGGAATCTGGCTGCTGCCACATTGCAGTGAGAGAGAGATCTGGCTTTGCAGGAGGAGCTTCCCTGCCCATTTCTCCATGGAAATCCCTGAGAAATAGCAAACGTGGCTCACAACACGTCATTATTTGAAACGGTCAGACATAAACTTATCAGAGAGAGCATTTTAATCCCCATTCATCCCCAGACGGGTAAACAGAGCAGAGATCAGGACAGATTATCCAGAGTAGGAGAGACCGGGGCAGAGATGGGGTATTGGATATATATATAGATCTGGGGGGAAAGCAAAAGAGACACAGAGGGGGCTGGAGAGGTTCAGAGATAGAGGCAGAGAAACAGGCAGAGAGAAAGAAACAGCGAGAGACAGAGGGAATGGGAGAGAGAGGTGTGACTGTGCTTGAAGTGGAATGTTCCCTGTTCATATCGAAGGTACAAACAGCCCAAATCCTGGAGTGACTTGTCATTATTTTTATTTGGGGTGGGGGAGAGACGGAGGGTGGGGTGGGGGGGGGGGAGTGAGGGAGAGAGAGAGAGGGAGAAGTGTGGTTCCCTCATTGCCCACTCACTTTAGCCCAATCCTCACTTAAAAATCACTTTGTATCTGGCCCTGCTCAGACTGTGTGTGTGGGATCTTGCTGTGCCCTCCTCCCCGCCCCATATTCCCTGCACTGTGACAGCGCCCCACACTTTAAACATGAAAAGATGGAGGGGAAGGAGGGTGGGGTAGAGAGAGAGAAACAGAGAATGGGTGGGGAGTGTGGGGGGCTCAGTGGAGGGGGGTAGGGGGATAGAGACAGAGGCTCTGGGGGTGGGGGGTGTCCTCCTGCAGTGTGGGACTCCCTGTGGGATCCTGATTGCAGCATTCCCAGTCTCTCTCTCTCTCTCCCTCTCACTGTGAAGCACTCGGGAGGGAGAGGGAGCTGAAATTCAAATTCCTGAGCCTGGGGGAAAGGCTTGTTCTCAATCCCAGAGTCCTGCTTGTGTTTTCAGACAGGGCGCTGGGATTTGTGGGTGTGGATGGAGAAGATTGTTCTGTTTAACTGGGGGGTGGGAGAGAGGGGGGTTTGTTCTTTCTACCTGAGGAATAATGCAGCCTCTGTGACTAGGCCGCACTTCACGGCCTAAATCTCAGGAACACTTTTGCATTCGCTTAATTCCCCAACAGGGTTTAAGTGGCTGAATTCAATGGTTCAATAAAATGTGAAGCAGCCGCTTCAGGGTGGGATTGTGGGTTTTCCTGCCCCCCCGCCCCCCTCTCATTTCCCTTTTGATTGTGAGTTTTATTTTAAACGGTCAGACAGAAACTTAGAGAGAGCATTTCAATCCAGATTCACCCTGAGATAGAGAAACAGAGTAAGAAGTTTAACAACACCAGGTTAAAGTCCAACAGGTTTATTTGGTAGCAAAAGCCACACAAGCTTTCGAGGCTCTAAGCCCCTTCTTCAGGTGAGTGGGAATTCTGTTCACAAACAGAACTTATAAAGACACAGACTCAATTTACATGAATAATGGTTGGAATGCGAATACTTACAACTAATCCAGTCTTTAAGAAACAAAACAATGGGAGTGGAGAGAGCATCAAGACAGGCTAAAAAGATGTGTATTGTCTCCAGACAAGACAGCCAGTGACAGCCATAGAGAAACAGAGCAGAGATCAGGACAGGTTATCCAGAGACAGGAGCAGAGACGGGGTATTGGACAGATATAGATCTGGGGGAAGTGTGTAAGAGACGGAGAGGGAGAAACAGAGGCGGGGGGGGAGAGGTGGCTGATAGAAGTGGGAACTTCATTGGGGCCTCCTGTGTTTATTCACTGGCCTGTCTCTGGAGTAAAGCCCCCAGAATGCTTTGATGTGTTTAATAAATTCAATATCGGGACAGTCAGGAGGCAGTTGGAAGTTCATTGCACTTGAAACGTGTTCCCATTTTGTCAGGGTTTAATAATGAGGAGGTGAAAATGAATGTTTCCCCCACCCCCCCAGTGAGATTGTGAATTTCAGCAAGTCCTGGGATCTTGCTGTGCCTTTTATTGTTTATAATCAGCTTTAGTTTTGTGTTTAATCAAATTTCACTTTGTTTTCGCTTTCTCTCTTCCAAGGAGAATTCCTTTGGAAACTTTGGCGATGCAGAAAGCGAATAGTTTTGCCGTGAGGAATCCTCGGACAAGAGCTATAACCAGAGAGAAAAATATTAATAAAAGTCCCCGTGTCTTTGTCGTTCATTTTTATTCACAGATAGACTGGTGGGGCTTTTACACTGAGGGTTAGTGGTCTGTGTGTCAGGGGGAGGAGGGTATTCCCAGTGATCCCTGCTCCAATGTAATCCCACAGATTTCAATCCCTCTCCCTGAAGCTCTGTCTGTGCAACTCCCCCATCCTCAGAACTGTTTCTCCACATCTTTCCAATCCCTGTCTCTCCCCATCCTTTATACCTCAGCCTCTCACAATGGCAGCATCTTTCCCTTTTTCTCTCCTTCTATCTTTCACTCTCTCTCTGAAACTTTCTCACTCTGTCTTGCCAAAGCCCCACTTTCTATTTATCTCGACATCTCACTTTGTATCTCAGCCTCTCTGGACATCTCTCTCTCTGTGGATCATTTTATATCAATCACAGCAGCCTCCTCTCCGTCTCTCTCTCTCTCTCTCTCTCTGCTCCCCCCTCTATCTCTGCTCCCTTTCTGTGACTCATTCTGTCTGAAGTACAGCAGCATTCTCTCTCACTCCCCATCTCTATATCTTTTCACAATAACTTCATTGCAGTGTTAATGTAAGCCTACTTGTGATTAACAAATAAAATTTTAACTTTAACTCTGCTTCCCTCTATCTCTCCATCTGCTTCCCTCCATCTATCTCTCTATCTGCTTCCCTCCATCTATCTCTCTATCTCCTTCCCTCTCTCTATCTGCTTCCCCCTCTCTCTGATCTCTGCTTCCTTCTCTGTGAATCAGTCTGAATTAGTCGCATCCTCCCCATCTCCATCTCTCTGATCTCTGCTTCCCTCTCTCTGTGACTCACTCTGTCTGAATTACAGCAGCATTCTCTCTATCTCCATCTCTATATCTCTCTGCCTCTTATCTCTCTCTGTATCTGATCTCTGCTTCCCTCTCTCTGTGACTCATTCTGTCTGAATTACAGCAGCATTCTCTCTATCTCCATCTCTATGTCTCTCTGCCTCTTATCTCTCTCTGTATCTGATCTCTGCTTCCCTCTCTCTGTGACTCATTCTGTCTGAATTAAAGTGGTATTTTCCACAATCTATATCTCTATATCTATATCAAATGCAACGAACTCCATCTCTATATCTCTCTGCCTCTTATCTCTCTCTGTATCTGATCTCTGCTTCCCCCTCTCTGTGAATCATTCTGTCTGAATTACAGCAGCATTCTCTCTATCTCCATCTCTATATCTCTCTGCTTCTCTCTCTGCTCTCTCGTGGGGGACGGGCCAGATCACGGGTTTGCTGTTCACAAGCAGCAAAGGCCCAGGAACGCAGAGGGAGGGAATTGGGGGCAATTCAGAGGGATTCAGCACTGCTGAAAGGGGGGAATGTGTAATACAGGGGCTTGTTCAGAGCCAGGGGCTATTAGACAGAGAGGGAAGGGGCTGGTGGGGGAGGCTGTTGTACAAGAGGGGGGAATATTATAACACAGGCTGACCAGAGTCCGGGGTTATCAGAGAAAGGGGGCAATGGAGATGGGGGGGGGGGGAATCAGACAGGGGGTCTGTTGTAGGGAGATGCGGGTGGGGGATGTTATAACACAGGCTGCTCAGTGTCAGGGGAATTAGTCATTTGAACGTTAATGTTTAAAATGGGCAGAGTTTCCACATCCAACTCCACCAGGAGCTGTTTACAGGGGGATGGACGTGCGGTGGGGGGGGGGAGGGGGGGGGGCTACTAATTAGAAAGGGGGGGGATCTGTCAGTCCAGAGGCTGTTCACAGGGAGGGAGTGGGAATTTGCCAGGTTGAGAGGGGGGGCGGGGGGAAAGAGGGGAACTTAGAGGGATATTCAGCTGGGGGGCTTTGAAGATGGTTTGGGCAGTGGGGGGAGCGGGGTACGGGGCTCAGAGGGAAGGATCGGGAGATTTAGAGGGATTGTGAGGAGGGACGACAGAATTGGCTGGAGTGGGGGGGGTGGAATTGAGAGGGATTAAAGGGGGGAGAGTGGAGAGGGAGACTCAGGGATTGTGGTAGGGAATTAGAGGGATTCAGGGGGATTTAAGGGTCTCATGGTGACTTTGGGATTTAGCGGGGCTGAGAGGGAGGGATTCGGGGGGAATTGAGGGGGATTCGGGAAGGGGGGGCTTAGAGGGGGATTTCTGGGGTTCTGAGGGATACAGGAGGGATTGGGGGGCTTACGGGGATTACAAGACATGGTTTGGTACTCAGACAGATTGAAGGGGTGGGATTGGAGAGGGAGCAGGATTCGGGGGCAGAGGAATGTGGCAAGGGTGGGGGCGATCTCGGGAGACATTCAGGGGGGATTCTAGAGGAATCTCAGGGGCTTAGAATCTGGGGAGGGTCTGGATGGGGTAGGGAGTCAGAGAGGGAGTTAGCGGAGGGGGCAAGTCGGGGTGGAGGGAAAGGGATTGAGGGCGGGGTGGATTCATAGGGATTTGGGAGGGGGGAAATTCAGAGAGGGATTTAGGGTGGGGCCTTGCATCAGGGTTAGAATTGGGGGGGTGTCGAGCAATTCGGAGCGGGGGGGATGACTCAGAGGGATTCTGGGGTGGAGAGGACTGAGGAAGGATTGGGTGCAGGCGTCAGGGGGGCTTGGGTTTGGCAGGGGGGCAGAGGGAGCCTTTGGGGGGGGGGGCTGATGAATTGGGGCAGGAACCTGGAGGATTCAGGGGGCTGAGAGTCAGATTGGCAGTGGGTGTCAGAGAGATTGGGGGTGCTTAGAGTCGGATGAAAGGAGATCGGGCAGAGGGACAGGGAATCAGGTGGGGGAAAGAGGAGTTTTGGGGGGGGAATTAGTGGAGATTGAGGGCGGGGGGTTGAGAAGGATTGGGAGTGGCTCAGAGGGCTTTGGCGGTGAGTTCCTGAGAGAGAGTGAGTGGGGGGGTGATTAGAGTGGGATTGAACAAAGAACAAAGAACAATACAGCACAGGAACAGGCCCTTCGGCCCTCCAAGCCCGCGCCGCTCCCCGGTCCAGGATTGAATCCTGAATCCAGGATCCCCGCCCAATTTTCCAGCCTATCTACATACCAATATCCTATCCACCGAGCTGTCCCTCACAGCTACGATGCTTTGTTCATTACAACCTATTAACTCACCCCCACCCCCCCATTCCAGACCATGTGATCTCCAGGGAGAGGCGAAAACCCAGAGTGAAAAACCCCAGGGCCAATATGGGGAAAAAAAAATCTGGGAAATTCCTCTCCGACCCCCTGAGGCGATCGAAACGAGTCCAGGAGATCACACTGGCCCCGATCGGAAAATGCTTCCCAACCCTAGTCATTTCCACTTCCACGAACACCATATGAATTCCCTGCCCCCGAGACAGATTCCCAACTATCCGCAGTCTCGCTCTGTACTGGCACCAGCAAGTTGATCATAGAATGAAGCCTTGAAACGAGAAACAAGGAACAATTAGCCCGCGCCGCTCCCTGGTCCAAACTAGACCACTCTTTTGTATCCCTCCATTCCCACTCCGTTCATACAGCTGTCTAGATAAGTCTTAAACGTTCCCAGTGTGTCCGCCTCCACCACCTTGCCCGGCAACACATTCCAGGCCCCCACGACCCTCTGTGTAAAATATGTCCTTCTGATATCTGTGTTAAACCTCCCCCCCTTCACATTGAACCTATGACCCCTCGTGAACGTCACCACCGACCCGGGGAAAAGCTTCCCACCGTTCACCCTATCTCTGCCTTTCATAATTTTATACACCTCTATTAAGTCTCCCCTCATCCTCCATCTTTCCAAGGAGAACAACCCCAGTTTCCCCAATCTCTCCTCATAACCAAGCCCCTCCATACCAGGCAACATCCTGGTAAACCTCCTCTGTACTCTCTCCAAAGCCTCCACGTCCTTCTGGTAGTGTGGCGACCAGAACTGGACGCAGTATTCCAAATGCGGCCGAACCAACGTTCTATACATCTGCAACATCAGACCCCAACTCTTATACTCTATGCCCCGTCCTATAAAGGCAAGCATGCCATATGCCTTCTTCACCACCTTCTCCACCTGTGACGTCACCTTCAAAGATCTGTGGACTTGCACACCCAGGTCCCTCTGCGTCTCTACACCCTTTATGGTTCTTCCATTTATCGTGTAGCTCCTCCCTACATTATTCCCACCAAAATGCATCACTTCGCATTTATCAGGATTGAACTCCATCTGCCATTTCCTTGCCCAAATTTCCAGCCTATCTATATCCTTCTGTAGCCTCTGACAATTTTCCTCACTATCTGCAAGTCCTGCCAGTTTTGTGTCGTCCGCAAACTTACTGATCACCCCAGTTACTCCTTCTTCCAGATCATTTATATAAATCACAAACAGCAGAGGTCCCAATACAGAGCCCTGCGGTACACCACTAGTCACATGCCTCCAGCCGGAAAAAGACCCTTCCACTACCACCCTCTGTCTTCTATGACCAAGCCAGTTCTCCACCCATCTAGCCACCTCCCCCTTTATCCCATGGGATCCAACCTTTTTCACTAGCCTACCATGAGGGACTTTGTCAAACGCTTTACTAAAGTCCATATAGACAACATCCACGGCCCTTCCTTCGTCAACCATTTTGGTCACTTCTTCAAAAAACACCACCAGGTTAGTGAGGCATGACCTCCCTCTCACAAAACCATGCTGACTATCGTTAATGAGTTTATTCCTTTCTAAATGCGCATACATCCTATCTCTAAGAACCTTCTCCAACAACTTCCCCACCACGGACGTCAAGCTCACCGGCCTATAATTACCCGGGTTATCCTTCCTACCCTTCTTAAATAACGGGACCACATTGGCTATCCTCCAATCCTCTGGGACCTCACCTGTGTCCAGTGACGAGACAAAGATTTGCATCAGAGGCACAACGATTTCACCTCTCGTCTCCCTGAGCAGCCTTGGATAGATTCCATCAGACCCTGGGGATTTGTCAGTCTTTATATTCTCTAACAAACCTAACACCTCCTCCTTTGTAATGGAGATTTTCTCCAAAGGTTCAACGCTCCCCTCCGAGACACTCCCAGTCAACACATCCCTCTCCTTTGTGAATACCGACGCAAAGTATTCATTTAGGATCTCCCCTACTTTTTTGGGCTCCAAGCATAAGTCCCCACTTTTGTCCCTGAGAGGTCCAATTTTTTCCCTAACAACCCTTTTGTTCCTAACGTATGAATAAAATGGCTTTGGATTCTCCTTAATCCTGTCTGCCAAGAACATTTCGTGACCCCTTTTTGCTCTTCTAATTCCCCGTTTGAGTATTTTCCTACTTTCATTGTACTCCTCCAGAGCTCCCTCCGTTTTTAGCTGCTTGGACCTAACATACGCCTCTCTTTTCCTTTTGACCAGTCCCTCAATTTCCCTGGTTATCCACGGTTCTCTAATCCTACCCTTCCTATCCTTCTTTTTTACAGGCACATGCTTGTCCTGTAGCCCTAACAACCGTTCCTTAAAAGACTGCCACATACCAGATGTGGATTTACCCTCAAACAAATTCTCCCAATCAAGAGCTGCCAATTTCTGCCTGATCCCAATAAAGTTAGCCTTCCCCCAATCCAACCCAAGAAGACTGGGAAATCTCCAGATTTGGGACAACACGCGCACACACAAACACATCCACACTGATATGGATTATATATGTATAATATATATATATATATACACACACAGACACACACAGTGATACACACTGACACACACACACACACACACAGTGATACACACTGACACACATACACACAGTGACACACACTGACACACACACACAGTAATACACACTGACACACACACACACACACACACACACACAGTAATACACACTGACCCACACACACACAGTGATGCACACTGACCCACAGACACACAGTGATACACACTGACACACACTCACACAGTGATACACACTGACCCCCCCACACACAGTGATACACACTGACACACACACACAAAGTGATGCACACTGACACACACACACATACACACACAGTGACACACACACAGTGGCACACACACGGTGATACACACTGATACACACTGCCCCCCGCACACAGTGATGCACACTGACACACACACACACACTTTGACACACGCACACAGTGATACACACTGACACACACACACACACAGTGATGCACACTGACACACACACACACACACAGTGATACACACTGACACACACACACACAGTGATACACACTGACACACACAGTGATACACACTGACACACACACACACAGTGATGCACACTGACACACACACACATAGTGATACACACTGACACACACAGTGATGCACACTGACACACACAGTGATACACACTGACACACACACACAGTGACACACACTGACACACACACAGTGACACACACTGACACACACACACAGTGATGCACACTGACACACACACACACAGTGATACACACTGACGCACACACACACAGTGGCACACACTGACACACACACACACAGTGACACACACACACACAGTGATACACACTGACCCACACACACAGTGATGCACACTGACACACACACACAAATACACAGTGATACACACTGACCCCCACACACACACTGATACACACAGACCCACACACACACATTGACACACACTGACACACACACAGTGATACACACTGACACACACACACACAGTGATCCACACTGACCCACACACACACAGTGATACACACTGACACACACACACACACACACACACAGTGGCACACAGTGACACACACGCACACAGTGATACTCACTGACACACGCACACACAGTGACACACACTGACACACACAGTGATACACACTGTCCCCCGCACACAGTGATACACACTGACCAAACACACACACAGTGAAACACACTGACACACACAAACACACACTGATACACACCCACACACACACACAAACTGTGATGCACACGGACCCACACAAACACACAGTGACATACACTGACCCACACACACACAGTGACACACACTGACCCACACAAACACAGTGATACACACTGACCCACACACCCACAGTGATACACACTGACCCACACACCCACAGTGATACACACTGACCCCCCTCACACAGTGATACTCACTGACCCACACACCCACAGTGATACACACTGACCCACACACACACAGTGATACACACTGACCCCCCTCACACAGTGATACACACTGACACACACAGTGATGCACACTGACACACAGTGATACACACTGACCCACACACACACAGTGATACACACTGACCCCCACACACACAGGGATACACACTGACACATACACACACACAGTGATGCACACTGACCCACACACTCACACACACAGTGATACACACTGACACACAGTGATACACACTGTCACACACACACACACAGTGATACACACTGACCCACACACACTCAGTGATACACACTGACACACACACACGGTGATACACACTGACGCACACACACACACAGTGATGCACACTGACACACAGTGATACACAGTGACACACACACACACAGTGATACACACTGAACAACACACACGCACTGTTGCACACCTAAACACACACACACACAGTGATACAGTGATACACACACGCACACACACACACAGTGATGCACACTGACCCACAGAAACACAGTGACACAAACTGACCCACACACACATGTTGACACGCACACAGTGTTACACACTGACCCACATAGACACAGTGATACACACTGACACATACACACACAGTGACATACACTGACACACACACACAGTGATACACGCTGACACACACACATACAGTGATACACACTGACACGCACACACAGTGATACACACTGACACATACACACACAGTGATACACACTGACCCACACACACACAGTGATACACACCGACACACACACACACACACAGTGATACACACTGACACACACACACAGTGATACACACTGACACATACACACACAGTGATACACACTGACACACACACACACACACAGTGATACACACTGACACACACACACAGTGACACACACTGACCCACACACACACACAGTGATACACACTGACACGCACACAGTGACACACACTGACCCACACACACAGTGATACACACTGACACACACACACACACACACACACACAGTGATACACACTGACACACACACACACAAACACACACACGCAGTGACACACACTGACACACTGACACACACACACAGTGATACACACTGACACACGCACACACAGTGACACTGTCCCTCACACACGCAGTGATACACACTGACACACGCACACAGTGATACACACTGACACACGCATACAGTGATACACACTGACACGCACAGTGATATGCACTGACACACACACACAGTGATACACACTGACACACACAGTGACAGAAACTGACCCACACACACAGTGATACGCACTGAGCCACACACACACACACAGTGATGCACACTGACACACACACTCACACACAGTGACACTGTCGCTCACACACGCAGTGATACACGCTGACACACACACAGTGATACACACTGACACTCACACAATGACACGCACTGACACACACACACAGTGATACACACTGACACACACACACACACACACAGTGATACAAACTGACACACACACACACACCCAGTGATACACATTGACACACACACACACAGTGACACACAGACAGTGATACACACTGACACACACACAGTGACACACACACAGTGACACACAGACAGTGGTACACACTGACACACACACAGTGATACACACTGACCCACACACACACACATTGATGCACACTGACACACACACTCACACACACAGTGACACACACTGACACACACATCGGCAATGACCCTCACACACACTGATACACACACACACAGTGACACACACTGACAAAAACACACAGTGATACACACTGACACACACGCACACACACACAGTGATACACACTGACGCACACACACACACAGTGACACACACTGACACGCACACACACAGTGAGACACACTGACACACACACAGTGACACACTGACACGCACACACACAGTGAGACACACTGACACACACACAGTGCCACACTGATACGCACACACACAGTGAGACACACTGACACACACACACAGTGACACACACTGACACACATACAGTGATACACACTGACCCACACACACACATTGACACACACTGACACACACACACAGTGATACACACTGACACACACACACAGTGATACACACTGACACACACACACACACACAGTGATACACACTGACACACACACAGTGACACACACTGACCCCCACACACAGTTATACACACTGACACACACACACACACAGTGATACACACTGACACACACACAATGACACACACTGATCCACACACACAGTGATACACACTGACACACACACAGTGCCACACACTGACACACGCACAGTGACACACACTGACACACACACAGTGATACACACTGACACACACACATGACACACACTGACACACACACACACAGTGACACTGTCCCTCACACACGCAGTGATACACACTGACACACACACACACTGACACGCACAGTGATACGCACTGACACACACACACACAGTGATACACACTGACACACACACACACAGTGACACACACACAGTGATACACACTGACACACACACACAGTGATACACACTGACACACACACAGTGACACTCACTGACACGCAAGGTGACACACACACAGTGATACACACTGACACACACACACAGTGATACATACTGACACACACAGTGACACACACTGACCCACACACACACAGTGATACACACTGACCCACACACACACACACACACACACACAGTGATACACACTGACACACACACAGTGCCACACACTGACACACACACTGTGACCCACACTGACACACACACAGTGATACACACTGACACACACACACAGTGACACTGTCCCTCACACACGCAGTGATACACACTGACACACACACACACAGTGATACATACTGACCCACACACACACACACACACACACACAGTAATACACACTGACCCACACACACACAGTGATGCACACTGACCCACAGACACACAGTGATACACACTGACACACACTCACACAGTGATACACACTGACCCCCCCACACACAGTGATACACACTGACACACACACACAAAGTGATGCACACTGACACACACACACATACACACACAGTGACACACACACAGTGGCACACACACGGTGATACACACTGATACACACTGCCCCCCGCACACAGTGATGCACACTGACACACACACACACACTTTGACACACGCACACAGTGATACACACTGACACACACACACACACAGTGATGCACACTGACACACACACACACACACAGTGATACACACTGACACACACACACACAGTGATACACACTGACACACACAGTGATACACACTGACACACACACACACAGTGATGCACACTGACACACACACACATAGTGATACACACTGACACACACAGTGATGCACACTGACACACACAGTGATACACACTGACACACACACACAGTGACACACACTGACACACACACAGTGACACACACTGACACACACACACAGTGATGCACACTGACACACACACACACAGTGATACACACTGACGCACACACACACAGTGGCACACACTGACACACACACACACAGTGACACACACACACACAGTGATACACACTGACCCACACACACAGTGATGCACACTGACACACACACACAAATACACAGTGATACACACTGACCCCCACACACACACTGATACACACAGACCCACACACACACATTGACACACACTGACACACACACAGTGATACACACTGACACACACACACACAGTGATCCACACTGACCCACACACACACAGTGATACACACTGACACACACACACACACACACACACAGTGGCACACAGTGACACACACGCACACAGTGATACTCACTGACACACGCACACACAGTGACACACACTGACACACACAGTGATACACACTGTCCCCCGCACACAGTGATACACACTGACCAAACACACACACAGTGAAACACACTGACACACACAAACACACACTGATACACACCCACACACACACACAAACTGTGATGCACACGGACCCACACAAACACACAGTGACATACACTGACCCACACACACACAGTGACACACACTGACCCACACAAACACAGTGATACACACTGACCCACACACCCACAGTGATACACACTGACCCACACACCCACAGTGATACACACTGACCCCCCTCACACAGTGATACTCACTGACCCACACACCCACAGTGATACACACTGACCCACACACACACAGTGATACACACTGACCCCCCTCACACAGTGATACACACTGACACACACAGTGATGCACACTGACACACAGTGATACACACTGACCCACACACACACAGTGATACACACTGACCCCCACACACACAGGGATACACACTGACACATACACACACACAGTGATGCACACTGACCCACACACTCACACACACAGTGATACACACTGACACACAGTGATACACACTGTCACACACACACACACAGTGATACACACTGACCCACACACACTCAGTGATACACACTGACACACACACACGGTGATACACACTGACGCACACACACACACAGTGATGCACACTGACACACAGTGATACACAGTGACACACACACACACAGTGATACACACTGAACAACACACACGCACTGTTGCACACCTAAACACACACACACACAGTGATACAGTGATACACACACGCACACACACACACAGTGATGCACACTGACCCACAGAAACACAGTGACACAAACTGACCCACACACACATGTTGACACGCACACAGTGTTACACACTGACCCACATAGACACAGTGATACACACTGACACATACACACACAGTGACATACACTGACACACACACACAGTGATACACGCTGACACACACACATACAGTGATACACACTGACACGCACACACAGTGATACACACTGACACATACACACACAGTGATACACACTGACCCACACACACACAGTGATACACACCGACACACACACACACACACAGTGATACACACTGACACACACACACAGTGATACACACTGACACATACACACACAGTGATACACACTGACACACACACACACACACAGTGATACACACTGACACACACACACAGTGACACACACTGACCCACACACACACACAGTGATACACACTGACACGCACACAGTGACACACACTGACCCACACACACAGTGATACACACTGACACACACACACACACACACACACACAGTGATACACACTGACACACACACACACAAACACACACACGCAGTGACACACACTGACACACTGACACACACACACAGTGATACACACTGACACACGCACACACAGTGACACTGTCCCTCACACACGCAGTGATACACACTGACACACGCACACAGTGATACACACTGACACACGCATACAGTGATACACACTGACACGCACAGTGATATGCACTGACACACACACACAGTGATACACACTGACACACACAGTGACAGAAACTGACCCACACACACAGTGATACGCACTGAGCCACACACACACACACAGTGATGCACACTGACACACACACTCACACACAGTGACACTGTCGCTCACACACGCAGTGATACACGCTGACACACACACAGTGATACACACTGACACTCACACAATGACACGCACTGACACACACACACAGTGATACACACTGACACACACACACACACACACAGTGATACAAACTGACACACACACACACACCCAGTGATACACATTGACACACACACACACAGTGACACACAGACAGTGATACACACTGACACACACACAGTGACACACACACAGTGACACACAGACAGTGGTACACACTGACACACACACAGTGATACACACTGACCCACACACACACACATTGATGCACACTGACACACACACTCACACACACAGTGACACACACTGACACACACATCGGCAATGACCCTCACACACACTGATACACACACACACAGTGACACACACTGACAAAAACACACAGTGATACACACTGACACACACGCACACACACACAGTGATACACACTGACGCACACACACACACAGTGACACACACTGACACGCACACACACAGTGAGACACACTGACACACACACAGTGACACACTGACACGCACACACACAGTGAGACACACTGACACACACACAGTGCCACACTGATACGCACACACACAGTGAGACACACTGACACACACACACAGTGACACACACTGACACACATACAGTGATACACACTGACCCACACACACACATTGACACACACTGACACACACACACAGTGATACACACTGACACACACACACAGTGATACACACTGACACACACACACACACACAGTGATACACACTGACACACACACAGTGACACACACTGACCCCCACACACAGTTATACACACTGACACACACACACACACAGTGATACACACTGACACACACACAATGACACACACTGATCCACACACACAGTGATACACACTGACACACACACAGTGCCACACACTGACACACGCACAGTGACACACACTGACACACACACAGTGATACACACTGACACACACACATGACACACACTGACACACACACACACAGTGACACTGTCCCTCACACACGCAGTGATACACACTGACACACACACACACTGACACGCACAGTGATACGCACTGACACACACACACACAGTGATACACACTGACACACACACACACAGTGACACACACACAGTGATACACACTGACACACACACACAGTGATACACACTGACACACACACAGTGACACTCACTGACACGCAAGGTGACACACACACAGTGATACACACTGACACACACACACAGTGATACATACTGACACACACAGTGACACACACTGACCCACACACACACAGTGATACACACTGACCCACACACACACACACACACACACACAGTGATACACACTGACACACACACAGTGCCACACACTGACACACACACTGTGACCCACACTGACACACACACAGTGATACACACTGACACACACACACAGTGACACTGTCCCTCACACACGCAGTGATACACACTGACACACACACACACAGTGATACATACTGACCCACACACACACACACAGTGATACACACTGACACACACACACACACACAGTGATACACACTGACACACACACACACACACAGTGATACACACTGACACGCACAGTGATACGCACTGACACACACACACACTGTGATACACACTGACACACACACACACACAGTGACACACAGACAGTGATACACACTGACACACACACACACACACAGTGATACACACTGACACGCACAGTGATACGCACTGACACACACACACACAGTGATACACACTGACACACACACAGTGACACACACTGACACGCAAGGTGACACACACACAGTGATACACATTGACACACACACACAGTGATACATACTGACACACACAGTGACACACACTGACCCACACACACACACACACACAGTGATGCACACTGACACGCACAGTGACACACACACACAGTGATACACACTGACACACACACACAGTGATACATACTGACACACACACAGTGACACACACTGACCCACACACACACAGTGATAAACACTGACCCACACACACACACAATGACACGAACTGGCACACACACACAGTGATACACACTGACACACACACACCCAGTGATACACATTGACACACACACACACAGTGACACACAGACAGTGAATCACACTGACACACACACACAGTGATACACACTGACCCATACACACACACACAGTGATGCACACTGACACACACACTCACAGTGACACACACTGACACACACATCGGCACTGAGCCTCACACACACTGATACACACACACACAGTGATACACACTGACAAAAACACACAGTGATACACACTGACACACACACACACACACACAGTGATACACACTGACACACACACACACACAGTGATACACACTGACACACACAGTGACACACACTGACACGCACACACACAGTGAGACACACTGACACACACACAGTGACACACATTGACGCGCACACACACAGTGAGACACATTGACACACACACACAGTGACACACACTGACACGCACACATACAGTGAGACACACTGACACACACACGCAGTGACACACACTGACACACACACACAGTGATACACACTGACCCACACACACACATTGACACACACTGACCCACACACACACACAGTGATACACACTGACAATCACAGTCAGTGATACACACTGACACACACACAGTGACACACACTGACTCACACACACACACACAGTGATACACACTGACACACACACACAGTGATGCACACTGACACACACACACACACAGTGACACTGTCGCTCACACACGCAGTGATACACACTGACACACACACAATGACACGCACTGACGCACACACACAGTGATACACACTGACACACGCACAGTGATACACACTGACACACACAGTGATACACACTGACACACACACACAGTGATACACACTGACACACACACACAGTGATACACACTGACACAAACACACCCAGTGTTACACATTGACACACACACACACAGTGACACACAGACAGTGATACACACTGACGCACATACACACAGTGATACACGCTGACACACACACACACAGTGACACACACTGACACGCAAGATGACACACACACAGTGATACACATTGACACACACACACAGTGATACATACTGACACACGCAGTGACACACACTGACCCACACACACACACACACACAGTGATGCACACTGACACGCACAGTGACACACACACAGTGATACACACTGACACACACACACAGTGATACATACTGACACACACACAGTGACACACACTGACCCACACACATACAGTGATAAACACTGACCCACACACACACATTGATAATCACTGACACACACACACACAGTGATACACACTGACACACACACAATGACACGAACTGGCACACACACACAGTGATACACACTGACACACACACACCCAGTGATACACATTGACACACACACACACAGTGACACACAGACAGTGAATCACACTGACACACACACACAGTGATACACACTGACCCATACACACACACACAGTGATGCACACTGACACACACACTCACAGTGACACACACTGACACACACATCGGCACTGAGCCTCACACACACTGATACACACACACACAGTGATACACACTGACAAAAACACACAGTGATACACACTGACACACACACACACACACAGTGATACACACTGACACACACACACACACACACAGTGATACACACTGACACACACAGTGACACACACTGACACGCACACACACAGTGAGACACACTGACACACACACAGTGACACACATTGACGCGCACACACACAGTGAGACACATTGACACACACACACAGTGACACACACTGACACGCACACATACAGTGAGACACACTGACACACACACGCAGTGACACACACTGACACACACACACAGTGATACACACTGACCCACACACACACATTGACACACACTGACCCACACACACACACAGTGATACACACTGACAATCACAGTCAGTGATACACACTGACACACACACAGTGACACACACTGACTCACACACACACACACACAGTGATACACACTGACACACACACACAGTGATGCACACTGACACACACACTCACACACAGTGACACTGTCGCTCACACACGCAGTGATACACACTGACACACACACAATGACACGCACTGACGCACACACACAGTGATACACACTGACACACACACAGTGATACACACTGACACACACACACACAGTGATACACACTGACACACACACACAGTGATACACACTGACACAAACACACCCAGTGTTACACATTGACACACACACACACACACACACACACAGTGACACACAGACAGTGATACACACTGACGCACATACACACAGTGATACACGCTGACACACACACACAGTGATACACACTGACACACACACACCCAGTGTTACACATTTACACACACACAGTGACACACACACAGTGACACACAGACAGTGATGCACACTGACACACACACTCACACACACAGTGACACACACTGACACGAAAATCGGCACTGACCCTCACTCACACTGATACACACACACAGTGACACACACTGACAAAAACACACAGTGATACACACTGACACACACACACACACACACACACACTGTGATACACACTGACGCACACACACACACACACAGTGACACACACTGACATGCACACACACAGTGAGACACACTGACACGCACACATACAGTGAGACACACTGACACACACACAGTGATACACACTGACATACACACACACAGTGATACACATTGACACACATACAGTGACACACACTGACTCTCACTCACACACAGTGACACACACACAGTGATGCACACTGACACACACACTCACACACAGTGACACTGTCGCTCACATACGCAGTGATACCCACTGACACACACACTCACACACAGTGACACTGTCGCTCACACACGCAGTGATACACACTGACACACACACAATGACACGCACTGACAACCACACACAGTGATACACACTGACACACACACACAGTGATACACACTGACACACACACACAGTGATACACACTGACACACATACACACACACAGTGATACACACTGACACACACACACAGTGATACACACTGACACACACACACAGTGATACACACTGACACACACACACAGTGATACACACTGACACACACACACACACACAGTGATACACACTGACACGCACACACAGTGATACACACTGACACACACACACACAGTGATACACACTGACACAAACACACCCAGTGTTACACATTGACACACACAGTGACACACAGACAGTGATACACACTGACACACACACACAGTGATACACGCTGACACACACACACACAGTGATACACGCTGACACACACACACACACAGTGATACATACTGACACGCACACACAGTGATACACACTGACACACACACACACAGTGATACACACTGACACAAACACACCCAGTGTTACACATTGACACACACAGTGACACACAGACAGTGATACACACTGACACACACACACAGTGATACACGCTGACACACACACACACAGTGATACACCCTGACACACACACACACACAGTGATACATACTGACACACACACACCCAGTGTTACACATTGACACACACACAGTGACACACACACAGTGACACACAGACAGTGGTACACACTGACACACACACACACTGATACACACTGACCCACACACACACACAGTGATGCACACTGACACACACACTCACACACACAGTGACACACACTGACAAGAACATCGCCACTGACCCTCACACACTGATACACACACACACAGTGACACACACTGACAAAAACACACAGTGATACATACTGACACACACACACACACTGTGATACACACTGACGCACACACACACACACACAGTGACACACACTGACATGCACACACACAGTGAGACACACTGACACACACACAGTGACACACACTGACATGCACACACACAGTGAGGCACACTGACACACACACAGTGACACACACTGACACGCACACACACAGTGAGACACACTGACACACACACACAGTGACACACACTGACACACACACAGTGATACACACTGACACACACACACAGTGACACACACTGACACACACACAGTGACACACACTGACTCACACACACACACACAGTGACACACACACACAGTGATACACACTGACACACACACACAGTGACACACACTGACACACTCACAGTGACACACACTGTCACACACACACACACAGTGACACACACTGACACACACAGTGATACACACTGACACACACACACAGTGACACACACTGACACACACACAGTGATACACACTGACCCACACACACACAGTGACACACACTGACACACACAGTGACACACACTGACACACTCACAGTGACACACACTGTCACACACACACACACAGTGACACACACTGACACACACACAGTGATACACACTGACACACACACACAGTGACACACACACAGTGATACACACTGACCCACACACACACACAGTGACACACACTGACACACCACAGTGACACACACTGACACACACACAGTGATACACACTGACCCACACACACACACAGTGACACACACTGACACACCACAGTGACACACACTGACACACACACAGTGACACACACTGACACACACACCATAGTGACACACACTGACACACACACAGTGACACACACTGACACACACACCACAGTGACACACACTGACCCTCACACACTGACACCAGCTTCCTGATTGGTTGAGGTGTCTGTCACTCCCGGATTTGCTCTGGGGGCGGGGCCGTTAGCTGCTGGTGTTCTGATTGGCTGACACTGCTGTCAGTCAGAAAGCTCAGCCTCTGATTGGCTCATCCGCTGTCAGTCAAAGTGCAGAGACCAGTCATTGGTGGACTTTGCTATCAGGAAGTGAGCGGCAATTCTGATTCGCTGATTCGGGCAGTAGTCGAGCTGGCCTCTGATTGGCTGAGGCGATCATTTAGCAATCCAGTCTCTGATTGGCTGAGGCGGTGATTTCGTGATCCCGCTCTGTGATTGGGTGAGGTGGTGATTTAGTGATCCCGCTCTGTGATTGGCTGAGGTGGTGATTTAGTGATCCTTCTCTGTGATTGGCTGAGGTGGTGATTTAGTGATCCCGCTCTGTGATTGGCTGATACGGTGATTTAGTGATCCCGCTCTGTGATTGGCTGAGGCGGTGATTTAGTGATACCGCTCTGTGATTGGCTGAGGCGGTGATTTAGTGATCCCGCTCTGTGATTGGCTGAGGTGGTGATTTAGTGATCCCGCTCTGTGATTGGCTGAGGCGGTGATTTAGCGATCTTGCTCTGAGATTGGCTGAGGCGGTGATTTAGTGATCCCGCTCTGTGATTGGCTGCGGCGGTGATTTAGTGATCCCGCTCTGCGATTGGTTGTCAGTCAGTTTTGTTTCTTCATTAATTGAATAATTGATGTCAGCGGATATTTCACCGCAATCCTGATCTGCTCCCTGAACTTGGATTGAGTCACCGCGTAAATAAATGTGTTTGTGCAGCAATTTATATCCCGCAGCATCCATCCGACTTGTTGAAATGTGTATTCAGGAAGAGTGAGGTAAATTAATCCTTTCACTTTCAAATAGATAAAAAATATAACAGACACGGCCCAGAGGAGAATGAAAGCCCCGGAAATGCTGAAGAGTAAAATCATTGACTTCCTTCTGCTCTCCATCTCGGGGTCTCTGCGATTCTCTCCCTGACTCTGAGCCCTCAGTCCCTTCCGGACTCGACTGGTCACCAAAATGTGTCTGACTGTCAGAGCGTTAATCACCAGGATTAAACCGAATGGGAGCAATGGGGTTAAAACCCGATCAAACCAGGTAAATCCAACCCAGCCAGGATCAGTCCAATAGCTTGTCTTTGTCCTACAGCCCCACTCGACATTGTCCATTATCCACCCAGGTTCCTGTGTAAAGTACCGGGGGATGTTTCTCACAGAGAGCAGGAGGCCGGTTGTTGCCAGAACCACAGCCGCAGTTTTCCCGGTGCAATATTTAGTTTTCAGTTTCTGGCAGCGAATGGCCACAAATCGATCAAAGGAGAAAGTGAGGGTGAACCAGACTGAACAGTCTGTGGCTGCAGACAGCAGGACAGAGTTAACACGACACACAGAGGTGAGGGACAGGAAACTCAGCGGGAAATAATAACCATTTATCTTGCTGAGAATGGGGGTAAAGATGATGAAGAGCAGATCCGCCGCTGCCATGGCGACCAGGTAGCGAGTGGTGCAGGTGGAGAGGCCACACTTTCCCCGACTCAGGATCACAATTCCCACTAAATTAACTGTCAGTGAAAAAGGGACAAGGGGCGGGAAATGAGTGAGTGAACATTCCCCATGTGTGAAGCCACAGTAAGGAGAGGATTTCAGCATCAATCCAATGGGGTTCCCGGGGTGGCGGTGTTGTTGGAGGAGTTGTGTTAGAGATTAACATTGCAGATTGGAAAGTAGCCAATGTAACCCCGCTGGTTAAGTAGGGACTGGGGGACAGGAAGCTGTGAATTACACATCTCTCACTTTGATGGAGCAAATCTGCACATTCTCATCATTCAAATATTTCACACAGATTGCATTTCTCACCTGATGTGTTTTCCAGGGTTAATTCAGACTGGACGGGTTTCCCAATTAGACCCAAAGTGGACAGAGATAGAATCTGCAATCCCTTCCTGCACCCAATTATCAGAGCCCACCCCGGATTGAACACGTCTCTGGACTGGACAGCTGGTGGAGTTGGAAGTCAATTCAGGATTTTTCTATTCAACTTCCCCTCTCCAGATTTCCTCCCCATTCTGACTCTCCCCCACAGCTTTTCTGCTTCTAATTTACAGATTATATCCTCTGTCCGTCTCTTTTTTCTTGTCTTCTCTCCCTCTCTCTTTGCCTGCTCCTTTGCTTCCCTATCTATCTCTTCCTAATCTCTTCTCTCCGACCATTATTCCCTCTATCTGGATTTCTCTCTTATCCAGTGCGTTTCCATTCTTCATTCACATTATAACTTTACCCCATATCTCCCTATCGCTCTCCAGTTGTTCTCTCTCTCCTCCTGTTTCTCCCCATATCTCTCTATCTCACCCCAGTATTGCTCTCCCCATCTCGCTTTCTCCCCATTCCTGTTCACCTCCCTCCAGAATCTCTCCCTCTCCCTTTCCAGCTTTCTTTGTGGGGATTTTAAGCACAGCATGATCCCATGGGCGGCACTGTGACCATATCCAGAGAGGACAAAGTGGGGGTGGGGGGAGACATGTCATTCCCCCAGCCTCGCGCTTGGTGTAATCCTCCACCCAGCTCCATGTGAATTCTGAGTTTGGATACATATCCCCTCAGTGACAGAAAGAGATAAACTCCCCTCTTTAAACTGGGGACAAGCTGTGTCCATTCCTTTGGTAGACTTTGTAAAATGAGCCTCCCAGTAGTTATTTATGAATAAATTAATCGATCTTTTGATTGATTTGTGTAAATAAGGAATCTCAGGGCTCTGACTGAGGCTATTCTCCAGAGACAGGAAGCTGGGCACTGACTCCTAACTGGAGACCCCCAGATAAGGTGGTTCTTCCCACCCCCTCACAGCAATATGATTTGTGGTTATTGGCAGTGTGGCTCAGAAATATTGCATCGCTCCTTTCAACACAGTGCACATGAAAGAGAGGGAAAGAAGCAGAGATATGGACAGAAATAGGAAGTTAGAAGGACGGATGGAGTAAGAGGTGGTGAGTGTGGTTGCAAAGACCTGGCCCTAGATAAGAACATCCATCTTTACAATGAGAGAGTGAGATAGTGGCAGGAGGAGAAAAGAGAAGGAGGGAGTGGAGCAGAGACAGAGGGAGGCCCGAGGGGAGTGGAAGGTCAAAGCAGAGGTGGTGATGGAGGGACAGCATTTGAGAAAGAGAGACAGGATGTGAGAGTCTCCAGTGTGTGGTCACCAGCTGCAGCTCCACTCAAAGCCTGTCAGATAGTCTGGGAGGATTTAAAAAGTGTCCTGAAGGAATCAGCAGCCACTTCCCAAACTGAAAGAGGGAGTTGAGCGGCTTCTAGAGACTGAGAGGGGACAGGGGCTGGGCAGGATGGAGCAGGGCTGGCATTTTAATTCAGGTTTAGAAGATTCTCTCTGTGGAACTCTCCCTCTCTCCATTTCAATGTTTCTGTCTGATTGGAAGAAATGGAGGGAAGGAAAGAGTGAGAGAGAATGAGGAGAACCAAGAATGAGAGGTTACAGAATAATAGAATCATACAGAGCAGAAGAGGCCCTTCAGCCCATCGAGTCTGCACTGTCACATTAGAAATACCTGAAATCCCACCTAACCCCATCTGTCAGCACTTGGCCCAGAGCCCTGAATGTTATGTTGTGCCAAGTGCTCATCCAGATACCTTTTAAAGGATGTGAGGGAACCCACCTCCACCACCCTCCCAGGCAGCGCATCCCAGACCCTCAACACCCTCGAGGGAGAAAAATATTTTCTCACACCCCCTCCGCCAACCTCCTTACCCCCACCGTGAACCTATGTCCCCTCGTGACTGACCCTTCAGATATGTGGAAAAGTTGCTCCGTATCCACTCTGTCCATGGCCCTCATAATCTTGTCTACCTCGATCAGGTCGCCCCTCAGTCTTCTCTGCTAAAACTTTAATAACCCAAGCCCACGCAACCTCTTTTCATAACGTTGATCTTCCATCCAAGGCAGCATCTTGGTGAATCTCCTCTGTACCCCCATCCAGCGCAAACACATCCTACCTATAATGTGGCGATCAGAACTGCACACAGTACTCCACCTGGGGCCTCACCAAGGATCGAGACAATTAGAACATAAGAAATAGGAGCAGGAGTAGGCCATCTAGCCCCTCGAGCCTGCCCCGCCATTCAATAAGATCATGGCTGATCTGACGTGGATCAGTACCACTTACCCGCCTGATCCCCATAACCCTTAATTCCCTTACCGCTCAGGAATCCATCCATCCGCGCTTTAAACATATTCAGCGAGGTAGCCTCCACCACCTCAGTGGGCAGAGAATTCCAGAGATTCACCACCCTCTGGGAGAAGAAGTTCCTCCTCAACTCTGTCTTAAACCGACCCCCCTTTATTTTGAGGCTGTCTCCTCTAGTTTTAACTTCCTTACTAAGTGGAAAGAATCTCTCCACCTCCACCCTATCCAGCCCCCGCATTATCTTATAAGTCTCCATAAGATCCCCCCTCATCCTTCGAAACTCCAACGAGTACAAACCCAATCTCCTCAGCCTCTCCTCATAATCCAAACCCCTCATCTCCGGTATCAACCTGGTGAACCTTCTCTGCACTCCCTCCAATGCCAATATATCCTTCCTCATATAAGGGGACCAATACTGCACACAGTATTCCAGCTGCGGCCTCACCAATGCCCTGTACAGGTGCATCAAGACATCCCTGCTTTTATATTCTATCCCCCTCGCAATATAGGCCAACATCCCATTTGCCTTCTTGATCACCTGTTGTACCTGCAGACTGGGCTTTTGCGTCTCATGCACAAGGACCCCCAGGTCCCTTTGCACGGTAGCATGTTTTAATTTGTTTCCATTGAGATAGTAATCCCATTTGTTATTATTTCCTCCAAAGTGTATAACCTCGCATTTCTCAACGTTATACTCCATTTGCCATATCCTCGCCCACTCACTCAGCCTGTCCAAATCTCTCTGCAGATCTTCTCCGTCCTCCACACGATTCACTTTTCCACTTATCTTTGTGTCGTCTGCAAACTTCGTTACCCTACACTCCGTCCCCTCCTCCAGATCATCGATATAAATGGTAAACAGTTGCGGCCCGAGTACCGATCCCTGCGGCACGCCACTAGTTACCTTCCTCCAACCAGAAAAACACCCATTTATTCCGACTCTTTGCTTTTGTAATTCCAACATTTTGTAATTGCTCTTTGCAATTCCAACATTACTTCCCTGCTTTTGTCATCTATGCCTCGATTGATAAAGGCAAGTGTCCCATATGCCATTTTCACCTCCCTACTAACATGCCCTTCTGCTTTCAAAGATCTGTGGTCAAATACGCCAAGGTCACATTCTACCATAGATCTTCCTATAGTCCGAACATTCATTGAGTACTTCCTTGTCAAATTACTCCTTCCAAAGGGTATCAGCTCACACTTTTCATGGTTACATTCCATTAAACGGTGTAAAACACACTCCACACTGCGAACTGCACCTTGTGCGATCTTGCTGCAGAACTTGCTTTAAAGGTTGTCTCAGTGTTAAGAGAGAGTTTCATCTTTCCAGGGAAGTGAAGGGAATTCTCCAGACTTGGGACAATGCACACACACAGAGTGGAAGGTGTGTGGGGATTTGTGTTGGGTGATTTGGGGGAGGGGCTCACAGCAGGTGTGAGGATGGACGCAGGGGAAGGTCTGTGTCTCATTTGATTAGTTTCACAGTGCGGCTGCTGTGGGATCTTGCTGTGCATGCACACTCCTGGGCCTTTTGCCTGCCTTGTAACAATGATCATCCTCTTTGAAAATAGCTCACTGACTGCAAAGAAGGCTCCAAGGCCTTGAATATAAAAAAGCTTCAACTTGAACATTGGGACTGAGGGAGTTCATGATCACTTTCTGCAGAGGACTGAGGGGACATAATAGGTTTTCGGTGCTGGAGGCTACAGTTGAGGAGGAATCAACTGAGCATAGAGAGCAGATCTCTGGGGGTGAGCCGAGTGAGAAAGCTCAGGTGGTTAGGGGCTGTAAAAGACTGGGCCTTGTGATTGGGGACTCCACAATTAAGGGGACAGATAGGAGGGTCGGAACTAAAGGTAGGGACTCAGGGTTGGTGTGTTGCCTACCAGGGGCTGGGGTCCGGGATGTGTCTGACAGGGTATTCAGGACTCTTAGGGGGGAGGGAGATAAACCACAAGTAATTGTACATGTGGGGACACACGACATAGGGAGGATAGGGGAAGGGGATATTAGGCAGGGATTTATGGAGTTGGGGTGGAAACTAAAGGCCAAGACTGACAGAGTGGTTATCTCTGGACTCTTGCCTGTACCACGGGATAGTTTAGAGAGGAATAGGGAGAGGGAAGGTTTGAATTCATGGCTGAGGGGATGGTGCAGGAGGGAGGGGTTCAGGTACTTAAGCAATTGGGGCTCGTACTGGGGAAGGTGTGACCTCTATGAGAAGGATGGTCTACACCTTAATCAGAAGGGGACCAATATCCTGGGGGGTAAATTTGCTAAGGCCATGCAGGGAGGTTTAAACTGATTCGGGGGGGGGGAGGGATCCTGAGTAGTGGGGCTGAAAGTGAGGGATGCATGGATGGGGACTGCAATGCACGGCATTGCAGAGGTGGGGTGGAGCAGGGTTTGAAATGTGTATACTTCAATGCCAGGAGTATTCGCAATAAAGTGGGTGAACTTGCAGCGTGGATCAGTACCTGGGACTTCGATGTTGTGGCTATTTCAGAGACATGGATAGAGCAGGGGCAGGAATGGATGCTGCAGGTCCCGGGGTTCATATGTTTTAGTCGAAGTAGGGAAGGAGGTAGAAGAGGGGGAGGGGTAGCATTATTGGTCAGAGATTGTATCACAGTGTCAGAGAGGAGGTTTGATGAGGACTTATCTGTTGAGGTAGTATGGGCGGAGATTAGAAATAGGAGAGGAGAGGTCACCCTGTTGGGAGTCTTTTATAGACCTCCTAAAAGTTCTAGAGAGGTTGAGGAAAGGATTGCGGAGTCAATCCTGCTTAGGAGTGAAAGTAATAGGGCAATTGTTATGGGGGATTTTAACTTGACTAATATTGACTGGAATTGTTATAGCTCTAGCTCGTTAGAGGGGTCAGTTTTTGTTCAAAGCGTGCAGGAAGGTTTTTTGACTCAGTATGTAGACAGGCCAACTAGAGGTGAGGCTATATTGGATCTGGTGCTGGGAAATGAGCCAGACCAGGTGCTAGACTTGGAAGTTGGTGTGCATTTTGGTGATAGTGACCACAATTCGGTTACGTTCACCTTAGTGATGGAAAGGGATAGGCATGAACCTCGGGCCAGTGGTTTTAGCTGGGGGAAGGGTAATTATGAGGCTATTAGGAGAGAATTAGGAAACATAGGTTGGACTAGGAGATTACAGGGACTGGGAACGTCCGACATGTGGAGTTTTTTCAAGGAGCAGCTACTGCGAGTCTGTGATAGGTATGTCCCTGTCAGGCAAGGAGGAATTGGTAGGGCTAGGGAACCGTGGTGCACCAAAAAAGTTTCTTTGTTGGTTAAAAAGAAAAAGGAGGCTTATGTTCGGATGAGACGTGAGCACTCGGGTAGTGCACTAGAAAGCTTTAGATTGGCTAAGAGGGAGTTGAAGAGCGAGCTTAGAAGGGCTAAAAGGGGACATGAGAAGACTTTGGCGGATAGGGTTAAAGAGAATCCTAAGGCGTTCTATAGGTATGTCAAGAACAGAAGGTTGGTTAGGGCAAGTTTAGGGCCAGTTATAGATGGCAGAGGGAAGTTATGTGTGGAACCGGAGGAGATTGGTGAAGCATTGAACCAATATTTCTCTTCGGTGTTCACGCAAGGGGACATGAATATAGCTGAGGAGGACACTGGGTTGCAAGGGAGTAGAATAGACAGTATTACAGTTGATAAGGAGGATGTGCAGGATATTCTGGAGGGTCTGAAAATAGATAAATCCCCTGGTCCGGATGGGATTTATCCAAGGATTCTCTGGGAGGCAAGAGAAGTGATTGCAGAGCCTCTGGCTCTGATCTTCAGGTCGTCGTTGGCCTCTGGTATAGTACCAGAAGATTGGAGGTTAGCGAATGTTGTCCCATTGTTTAAGAAGGGGAACAGAGACTTCCCTGGGAATTATAGACCGGTGAGTCTCACTTCTGTTGTCGGCAAGATGTTGGAAAAAATTATAAGGGATAGGATTTATAGTTATTTGGAGAGTAATGAATTGATAGGTGATAGTCAGCATGGTTTTGTGGCAGGTAGGTCGTGCCTTACTAACCTTATTGAGTTTTTTGAGAAAGTGACCAAGGAGGTGGATGGGGGCAAGGCAGTGGACGTGGTATATATGGATTTTAGTAAGGCGTTTGATAAGGTTCACCATGGTAGGCTTCTGCAGAAAATGCAGATGTATGGGATTGGGGGTGATCTAGGAAATTGGATCAGGAATTGGCTAGCGGATAGGAAACAGAGGGTGGTGGTTGATAGTAAATATTCATCATGGAGTGCGGTTACAAGTGGTGTACCTCAGGGATCTGTTTTGGGGCCACTGCTGTTTGTAATATTTATTAATGATCTGGATGAGGGTATAGTTGGGTGGATTAGCAAATTTGCTGATGACACCAAAGTCGGTGGTGTGGTAGACAGTGAGGAAGGGTGTCGTAGTTTGCAGGAAGACTTAGACAGGTTGCAAAGTTGGGCCGAGAGGTGGCGGATGGAGTTTAATGCGGAGAAGTGTGAGGTAATTCACTTTGGTAGGAATAACAGATGTGTTGAGTATAGGGCTAACGGGAGGACTTTGAATAGTGTGGAGGAGCAGAGGGATCTAGGTGTATGTGTGCATAGATCCCTGAAAGTTGGGAATCAAGTAGATAAGGTTGTTAAGAAGGCATATGGTGTCTTGGCGTTTATTGGTAGGGGGATTGAATTTAGGAGTCGTAGCGTTATGTTGCAACTGTACACAACTCTGGTGCGGCCGCACTTGGAGTACTGTGTGCAGTTCTGGTCCCCACATTACAGGAAGGATGTGGAGGCTTTGGAGAGGGTGCAGAGGAGGTTTACCAGGATGTTGCCTGGTATGGAGGGGAGATCCTATGAGGAGAGGCTGAGGGATTTGGGATTGTTTTCGCTGGAAAGGCGGCGGCTAAGAGGGGATCTTATTGAAACATATAAGATGATTAGAGGTTTAGATAGGGTGGATAGTGATAGCCTTTTTCCTCTGATGGAGAAATCCAGCACGAGGGGGCATGGCTTTAAATTGAGGGGGGGTAGTTATAGAACCGATGTCAGGGGTAGGTTCTTTACCCAGAGGGTGGTGAGGGATTGGAATGCCCTGCCAGCATCAGTAGTAAATGCGCCTAGTTTGGGGGCGTTTAAGAGATCCGTAGATAGGTTCATGGACGAAAAGAAATTGGTTTAGGTTGGAGGGTCACAGTTTTTTTTTTAACTGGTCGGTGCAACATCGTGGGCCGAAGGGCCTGTTCTGCGCTGTAATGTTCTATGTTCTATGACATTCAGCCAATATCACATTGCTGCCTGTGGGATCTTACTGTGCGACCAATATTCCAGCCTCAGTTTGTACATTTGAACAAGAAACACACACACACAGAAAACAATTATCATAAACTCTGAACTGAATTTTGAAACTGACTCTGTGCTTTGGATCTTCCTGTGCACAAGTTGCATCAGAAATCTCGAAATTAACAGCAGTGAGGTCAGATTAACAATTAATCTCATCACTGTAAATAATTCTTGATGGCCTGGAATGAAAGTTCTTTAACTAGAAGCGGGTGTAATTGTGGAATAAAAAATGTGTGTGAGGCAGAGAGATAAATGTGAGGGTGAATGAAATGCACAGGATTCTATTTGAATACAGTTTGCTGTGGCGGTGATTGTCGGAGCTCTCGCTCTATGTCTGGTGTTGGGAAGCTGAGTTTATGAAGTGTGGTCCCTTTAAAAGCTGGTTTTGTCTCCCTTTAAAGTTGGACTTGTGTCAATGCTTGGAGGCTTCAAATGCAGGTACAGACAGAGTACACAGACGGCAAGATTTGCAGCAAAGACCAAGTATTAGCGTCACCATGGTAACAGGCTTTGCAGGTTTTTGAATTTTGAGTTTAGCCAAGCAGTCCAAAGAAGGCACTCAGCTATCAGGAAGCTATCAAATGTTAATTTATTGCTGTTGACAAGATCAGATCACTCCTGGTGCAGGAAAATTCAGAGGTCATCACAGTATAAAAACAGGGGATCAACTGCCTGCCTGCAGTTCAACTGAAGGACTGCCACCTCTCAAAGCCCAGAGAGGGAAAGAGCAGCTCTCTCCCGCTTTGATTATCACTGAATAGACCTCTCCATCTATCGACCTGAATCAGAAGTAACTCGCAAGCAGCGGAATAGAGAGACGAACTCCAAAGGTTTTCCTAAATTATGTTCTTTTTTTTTCTGTTAGTGAATGTCCTTGTGTTTATTTGAACTGCATTCCAGTAGAATCTTACTTTAATCACAATGCTACTTCTTTATCTAAAGTTCCCTGCTGGTTAAATACATAAATTGTTAATTGTTCACTTAAATTGAGTGTCAGATGTTTCTGTTGATTAACCACTAAATGTTAATGAAGAACAGTTCACACCTTCCCACACACCTTTCACACATCACAAAGCAAGGTGTTCCTCTTTGAGGAATTTGGCGTGGCTTGTTAAAAGGGCATCAACCTCTGTCTCATGTCACTGTCTCTCTATCTGTGTCTCTGTATCTCCATTGTATGGCTTGTGAGAGAGAGGGAGTGAGAGAGTTGGGGGACAGGCTGAGGAAAGGCTGATGTTACAGAATGTGGGAGTGAGAGAGAAACGGGAGGATCAGGTTAAACAGGGGGAGAGATAGAACATAGAACATAGAACATTACAGCGCAGAACAGGCCCTTCGGCCCACGATGTTGCACCGACCAGTTAAAAAAAAACTGTGACCCTCCAACCTAAACCAATTTCTTTTCGTCCATGAACCTATCTACGGATCTCTTAAACGCCCCCAAACTAGGCGCATTTACTACTGATGCTGGCAGGGCATTCCAATCCCTCACCACCCTCTGGGTAAAGAACCTACCCCTGACATCGGTTCTATAACTACCCCCCCTCAATTTAAAGCCATGCCCCCTCGTGCTGGATTTCTCCATCAGAGGAAAAAGGCTATCACTATCCACCCTATCTAAACCTCTAATCATCTTATATGTTTCAATAAGATCCCCTCTTAGCCGCCGCCTTTCCAGCGAAAACAATCCCAAATCCCTCAGCCTCTCCTCATAGGATCTCCCCTCCATACCAGGCAACATCCTGGTAAACCTCCTCTGCACCCTCTCCAAAGCCTCCACATCCTTCCTGTAATGTGGGGACCAGAACTGCACACAGTACTCCAAGTGCGGCCGCACCAGAGTTATGTACAGTTGCAACATAACGCTACGACTCCTAAATTCAATCCCCCTACCAATAAACGCCAAGACACCATATGCCTTCTTAACAACCTTATCTACTTGATTCCCAACTTTCAGGGATCTATGCACACATACACCTAGATCCCTCTGCTCCTCCACACTATTCAAAGTCCTCCCGTTAGCCCTATACTCAACACATCTGTTATGATAGCTGAACATTGTGGAGTTGGGGTGGAGGGAAAATGTCACAGGATTCGGGGGTAGAGGGTTTCCTGAGAGCAGTAACTGCTGATGTCCCTGTCACATCTTTCCAGAAAGCGTGATGTTCAAACACTCCAGTCCTGAGACAGTCTGTTTTGAATTGTATCCTGAGGAAATGAACAGTTTCTTCCCAGTTGAGGTTTGAGCCACTTGCCGACTGGGCTGGGCGGTGTGGAAACATTGCTGCGCATGGAATCCTGCTGTGCATCAATGACCTGCAGCATATACAGAACTGCAAATTGTAACCACACAACTTCAAAGGGAAATTTGGGAGGGTGGAGGGGCTAAAAATCTAACCCCTGGCCTTGGTAAAGACTTATGCTCAATCCCTGTGTCCTGTTTGTGTTTTTAGACAGGGTGGTGCGATTTGGAGGATTTATCATTTTTTATGAGGGAGTGGGTAGGGCAGGGGGTTCAATATCTCGGCCTCTGTCATCACAACGTTCCCTCTCTCTCTCCAACCATTTGCTTCAATGTTGCATCTTGTAGTTCATGTAAAATAAAATCCCCTTGTGATTTGCTGTTGTTTTATTGTTGTGGGGTGTGTGAGGGGTGTGCGGGCGGGACAGAGGGTGGGGAACAGTGGTTCTCTTTTCCCCTCTCGCCCTTTCCCTCCGTGTGTGGGATGTTTTGGGGCTGGAAAGGACAGTTCTGTTTCACTGGGGTGGGGAGAATTCTGTTCTTTGTCCCCAAGGTTTATTGCATCCTCTGGGACTAGGCCTCAATTCAAGGCCTAATCTCAGGGCCCTCAGGATGCATTTTCCATTCGCTTCATTCCATACAGTTACTGTGTTTAATTTTATGAGATCAATCATTAAATAAAACTGCAGCAGCCGCGGCAATTCATTCCACTCAGGATGCAATTGTCGGTTTTCAAACTCTCTCACCCAACGTTCTTGTTAGATTGTGTTATCAGTGAGGGGGAGAGAGAAAAAGAGGAAGGTGTAAGAGAGAGAGAGAGAGAGAGAAGGCCGAGAGGAAGGGAGCGGTGAGAAGATAAAGTGTCGGGGGGAGGGGGTTGGGGGGTGAGGGAGGGTGGGTGGGGGGAGAGAGGACGTGTTTAGGGGGTCCTCCACTGTATCATTCCAGCCGAGCTCCCCAGTCATTGAAACATATAAACTAGAAGCGTGAGTAGGAGCCTGCGCCACCATTCAATTTTATTGTGGCTGATCATCAAATTTAATAACTTGATTCACCCTGACCCCATATCCTTTTATCCCTTTCGCCCCGAGAGCTATATCTCATTTATTTTTGAAGTCACAGAATGCCTGTGAATTCCACACATTCACCACCCTCTGACTGAAGAAATTTCTCCTCCCCTCAGTTCTAAAAAGGTTTTCCCTTATCATCAAACGAAGACAGCGAGTTGTGGACTCCCCCACCATTGGTAACTTTCTTTCTGAATCGACCCGTTCGAATCCTGTTTGAATTTTATAAGTTTCTATGAGATCCGCTCTCACTATTCTGAATGCAATTGTCTTAACAACATTCGGTGGTAGTGAATCCCACACATTCACCACCCTCTGACTGAATAAATTTCTCCCCACCTCAGCTCCAAAAGGTTTGTCCCTAATTCTAAAACTATGACCCCGAGTTCTCGACTCCCCCACCATTGGGAACATTCTTTCTGAATCGACCCTGCCTCATTCTGTTAGAATTTAATACGTTTCTATGAGGTCCCCTCTCACTCTATAAGTTTCTACTGAATATAATCCTAACCAATCTAATCTCTCCTCATATTACAGACCTGCCATCCCAGGAATCAGCCTGGTAAACCGTCGCTGTACTTCCTCTATAGCAAGGACATCCTTCCTCAGATCAGGACACCAAAACTGTACAAAACTCTCCAGGTGTGGCCTCACCAATCCTTTATAAATTGCAGCAAATCATCCTTATCCCTCAATAGGAATCATGTCGCTATGAAAGCTTACAGACCATTTAGCTCCATTCCTGCCTGCTGTACCTGCCTGGTTCATTGATCCACTGGAGCAAGCTGAGAGGGGTGATTGAAAAGCAGCAGTGCTGGTAAGAGATTAATTGGATTAATTGAATTGTTTATTTATTTAATTAGTCAGCTAGTGTGTGTATTTTTTTGGCCTTTACTTTAACAGCAGTTTTTCAAGTTTAAAGTGAAAACTAGAAGTGGGCAGCAAAGGAGTCTGGGAAGGGTTTTTATTTTAACTTTAAAAGTCAGTTACCTGGGTGGTTCCCCCTCAGTAGTAGTTTTTTTTTCTCTCGGGCCCCTAGCCCTATAAATTGGTGCAGAGGAGATACCCGATCCTCTACACTGGTAGAGGATCCCACCCTTCCATCCTCCTCTAACCTAATTATAAGTGTGGGGAAGTTTTTTGTTTTCTTTTTTTCTTGCTGGTAATGGCTTCAGGGATGGCAGTTCAGGCAGTATGCTGCATCTCCTGTGGGATGTATGTGGTGAGGAAATCCAGTAGTGTTTCAGGAGATTTTAGTTGTAAGAAGTGCATTAGATTGCAGCTTCTGGAGGAGCGTGTAAAGGAGCTGGAGGGGGAGGTAGAGGAACTCCGCATAATTCGGGAGGCGGAGGTGGAAGTTGATAGGAGTTATAGAGAAATAGTAACTCCTAGAAATAAGGCTTGGGTCAATGCCAGGAGGAGGGGTAAGAAGCAATCGGGAAGACAATCCCCTGGGGCGGTTCCCCTCCATAATAGGTTTTCGGTGCTGGAGGCTACAGTTGAGGAGGAATCAACTGAGCATAGAGAGCAGATCTCTGGGGGTGAGCCGAGTGAGAAAGCTCAGGTGGTTAGGGGCTGTAAAAGACTGGGCCTTGTGATTGGGGACTCCACAATTAAGGGGACAGATAGGAGGGTCGGAACTAAAGGTAGGGACTCAGGGTTGGTGTGTTGCCTACCAGGGGCTGGGGTCCGGGATGTGTCTGACAGGGTATTCAGGACTCTTAGGGGGGAGGGAGATAAACCACAAGTAATTGTACATGTGGGGACACACGACATAGGGAGGATAGGGGAAGGGGATATTAGGCAGGGATTTATGGAGTTGGGGTGGAAACTAAAGGCCAAGACTGACAGAGTGGTTATCTCTGGACTCTTGCCTGTACCACGGGATAGTTTAGAGAGGAATAGGGAGAGGGAAGGTTTGAATTCATGGCTGAGGGGATGGTGCAGGAGGGAGGGGTTCAGGTACTTAAGCAATTGGGGCTCGTACTGGGGAAGGTGTGACCTCTATGAGAAGGATGGTCTACACCTTAATCAGAAGGGGACCAATATCCTGGGGGGTAAATTTGCTAAGGCCATGCAGGGAGGTTTAAACTGATTCGGGGGGGGGGAGGGATCCTGAGTAGTGGGGCTGAAAGTGAGGGATGCATGGATGGGGACTGCAATGCACGGCATTGCAGAGGTGGGGTGGAGCAGGGTTTGAAATGTGTATACTTCAATGCCAGGAGTATTCGCAATAAAGTGGGTGAACTTGCAGCGTGGATCAGTACCTGGGACTTCGATGTTGTGGCTATTTCAGAGACATGGATAGAGCAGGGGCAGGAATGGATGCTGCAGGTCCCGGGGTTCATATGTTTTAGTCGAAGTAGGGAAGGAGGTAGAAGAGGGGGAGGGGTAGCATTATTGGTCAGAGATTGTATCACAGTGTCAGAGAGGAGGTTTGATGAGGACTTATCTGTTGAGGTAGTATGGGCGGAGATTAGAAATAGGAGAGGAGAGGTCACCCTGTTGGGAGTCTTTTATAGACCTCCTAAAAGTTCTAGAGAGGTTGAGGAAAGGATTGCGGAGTCAATCCTGCTTAGGAGTGAAAGTAATAGGGCAATTGTTATGGGGGATTTTAACTTGACTAATATTGACTGGAATTGTTATAGCTCTAGCTCGTTAGAGGGGTCAGTTTTTGTTCAAAGCGTGCAGGAAGGTTTTTTGACTCAGTATGTAGACAGGCCAACTAGAGGTGAGGCTATATTGGATCTGGTGCTGGGAAATGAGCCAGACCAGGTGCTAGACTTGGAAGTTGGTGTGCATTTTGGTGATAGTGACCACAATTCGGTTACGTTCACCTTAGTGATGGAAAGGGATAGGCATGAACCTCGGGCCAGTGGTTTTAGCTGGGGGAAGGGTAATTATGAGGCTATTAGGAGAGAATTAGGAAACATAGGTTGGACTAGGAGATTACAGGGACTGGGAACGTCCGACATGTGGAGTTTTTTCAAGGAGCAGCTACTGCGAGTCTGTGATAGGTATGTCCCTGTCAGGCAAGGAGGAATTGGTAGGGCTAGGGAACCGTGGTGCACCAAAAAAGTTTCTTTGTTGGTTAAAAAGAAAAAGGAGGCTTATGTTCGGATGAGACGTGAGCACTCGGGTAGTGCACTAGAAAGCTTTAGATTGGCTAAGAGGGAGTTGAAGAGCGAGCTTAGAAGGGCTAAAAGGGGACATGAGAAGACTTTGGCGGATAGGGTTAAAGAGAATCCTAAGGCGTTCTATAGGTATGTCAAGAACAGAAGGTTGGTTAGGGCAAGTTTAGGGCCAGTTATAGATGGCAGAGGGAAGTTATGTGTGGAACCGGAGGAGATTGGTGAAGCATTGAACCAATATTTCTCTTCGGTGTTCACGCAAGGGGACATGAATATAGCTGAGGAGGACACTGGGTTGCAAGGGAGTAGAATAGACAGTATTACAGTTGATAAGGAGGATGTGCAGGATATTCTGGAGGGTCTGAAAATAGATAAATCCCCTGGTCCGGATGGGATTTATCCAAGGATTCTCTGGGAGGCAAGAGAAGTGATTGCAGAGCCTCTGGCTCTGATCTTCAGGTCGTCGTTGGCCTCTGGTATAGTACCAGAAGATTGGAGGTTAGCGAATGTTGTCCCATTGTTTAAGAAGGGGAACAGAGACTTCCCTGGGAATTATAGACCGGTGAGTCTCACTTCTGTTGTCGGCAAGATGTTGGAAAAAATTATAAGGGATAGGATTTATAGTTATTTGGAGAGTAATGAATTGATAGGTGATAGTCAGCATGGTTTTGTGGCAGGTAGGTCGTGCCTTACTAACCTTATTGAGTTTTTTGAGAAAGTGACCAAGGAGGTGGATGGGGGCAAGGCAGTGGACGTGGTATATATGGATTTTAGTAAGGCGTTTGATAAGGTTCACCATGGTAGGCTTCTGCAGAAAATGCAGATGTATGGGATTGGGGGTGATCTAGGAAATTGGATCAGGAATTGGCTAGCGGATAGGAAACAGAGGGTGGTGGTTGATAGTAAATATTCATCATGGAGTGCGGTTACAAGTGGTGTACCTCAGGGATCTGTTTTGGGGCCACTGCTGTTTGTAATATTTATTAATGATCTGGATGAGGGTATAGTTGGGTGGATTAGCAAATTTGCTGATGACACCAAAGTCGGTGGTGTGGTAGACAGTGAGGAAGGGTGTCGTAGTTTGCAGGAAGACTTAGACAGGTTGCAAAGTTGGGCCGAGAGGTGGCGGATGGAGTTTAATGCGGAGAAGTGTGAGGTAATTCACTTTGGTAGGAATAACAGATGTGTTGAGTATAGGGCTAACGGGAGGACTTTGAATAGTGTGGAGGAGCAGAGGGATCTAGGTGTATGTGTGCATAGATCCCTGAAAGTTGGGAATCAAGTAGATAAGGTTGTTAAGAAGGCATATGGTGTCTTGGCGTTTATTGGTAGGGGGATTGAATTTAGGAGTCGTAGCGTTATGTTGCAACTGTACACAACTCTGGTGCGGCCGCACTTGGAGTACTGTGTGCAGTTCTGGTCCCCACATTACAGGAAGGATGTGGAGGCTTTGGAGAGGGTGCAGAGGAGGTTTACCAGGATGTTGCCTGGTATGGAGGGGAGATCCTATGAGGAGAGGCTGAGGGATTTGGGATTGTTTTCGCTGGAAAGGCGGCGGCTAAGAGGGGATCTTATTGAAACATATAAGATGATTAGAGGTTTAGATAGGGTGGATAGTGATAGCCTTTTTCCTCTGATGGAGAAATCCAGCACGAGGGGGCATGGCTTTAAATTGAGGGGGGGTAGTTATAGAACCGATGTCAGGGGTAGGTTCTTTACCCAGAGGGTGGTGAGGGATTGGAATGCCCTGCCAGCATCAGTAGTAAATGCGCCTAGTTTGGGGGCGTTTAAGAGATCCGTAGATAGGTTCATGGACGAAAAGAAATTGGTTTAGGTTGGAGGGTCACAGTTTTTTTTTTAACTGGTCGGTGCAACATCGTGGGCCGAAGGGCCTGTTCTGCGCTGTAATGTTCTATGTTCTATGTTCTATGGTTCCGTGCAGTGAATGATGCACGAGGAGACCAAGGTTTTGATGAGAATCCACCTCCCTCAATTTACACCCATTCAATAATAACTTGTCTTCCTAATATTCCTACCAGAGTCGATATCCTCTCAGTGATCCACATTAAACTGCATCTGCCATGCGTATGACCACACCCTCAGACTGTCCAAATCACGCTGAATATTCTCTGCACCCTCCTCACAGTTCACCCTCCCACCCAGCTTTGTACCATCTGCAAATTTGGAGATGATGCATTCAGTAACCCTTCTGGAAGACTAAATAAACCACATCCACTGGTTCCCCTCGGTCAACTCTACCGGTTCCACCCTCAAACAATTCCAATATATTCCAATCATGATTTCCCTTTAGTAAATCCATGCTGCCTTTGGCTGATTATGGCACTGCCTTCCAAATGCCGAGTTATCAAATCCTTGAAATTTGACTCTTGCAACTTCCCCAGCACCGACGTTAGGCTCACTGGTCTATAGTTCACTGTTTTCTCTCTCCAGTCCTGCCTGAATACCGGGCTTGCATTAGCTACCCTCCAATCTGTAGGAATCAGCCCAGAGTCCAATAAAATTGGAAAATAACCACCATTGGATCTGCTATTCCCAGGAAGACTTCCTTAAGTACTCTGGGATGAAGGTTATCAGGACCTGGAGATTTATCCACCTTCAATCCCATCATTTTCCCCTAAAGCATTTCTCTGCAAATTCAAATTTCCTTCAGCTTCTCTCTAAAACTTGTTCCTCTCAGAACATTTGGCACATTATTCATGTCTTCCTTTCTGAAGATCGAAGCAATCTTCAATTTATTTCCTCAGCTATTACTTTGTCCCCCGTTAGAGTATCTCCCATTTCTGACTGCAAAGGTCCTAGTTTGTCAATCTGTTTCTCTTTACATACCGATAGATATTTTTTGAAGTCAGTTGTCATGTTCCACGGTAGATTACTTTCATACCCTATTTTCCTTTCCTTAGTCAATCCCTTGCTCCTCCCAAGAGGATGGATTTGTAAACAGTGATTGTGTTACTGAGGGTGAATCTGTGATGACGTGTTTTAGCTTTTCACCAATTCACACCTACAATTGTGTTTTAAATCTGGCTGCTCCCACATTGCAGTGTGATTGTGGGATCTTGCTGTGCAGGATGACCAGCAGCATTTCTGAAATGACACAGGAACATTTTATTTTCCTCAGAAACCCTCTAACCCTCCTGCTGCTGACCTTAGTCTACACACCTTGGACATTGACCCCTCTGCTCAGGGGAAGAAGTTTCTTCTTAACTATCCTATCTTTGTCCCTCATAATTTTGAACACCTCAATGATGTCCGCACTCCGCCTTCACTGTTCTGTGGAAAGCAACCCCAGCCTAACCAGCCTGTCTTCACTGCAGAAACACTGCTGCCCAGGCAACATCCTGGTGAATCTCCTTTGCGTTCCTTCCAGAGCAATCACATCCTCCGTCTAGTGAGGCCCCCAGAACTCCTCACAGTCCTCGAGCTGAAGACAAATGAGTGTTTCATACATCTCCATCATCACTTCCCTGCTCCTTTCTTCGATACATCAGCTAATAAAGAAAATTGTCATGTCTGCCTTCTGAAGCAGCTGATCATCAGAAGTTACCCACTGGAATGGAAAACATTAGAACGTTTATGTTTTTTTCTTGAGTTTAAACAGAAATTAAATTTTAAAAATCCAAAGAGCAGTTGTCCAGTCACAACCTCAACATAAAAAAATAAATGAACTAACTTCAAAAGAGTGAAAAAAATACATCAAGTAACACAGGCTGTGATAAAGAGCATTCAGCACATGTTCCAAAATTAAGATCATTCTTGACAGATTTCATTGAATAATTTTCACAATTATCAGGAATGATCTGGTCGATGTCCGACACATGGTGTTTCTAGATACCTTCAGTAAGTTAACAGACTTCAGTAAACTCAGAGCAAGTGGAGTTAGAGGACCAGCAGCAGAATGACTCGAAGCTGGTTACAAAGACACAACACAGGCAGTGGGAGTTAAAGGGATTTACTCTGATTGCTGGAAGGTGGGAAGTGGTTTTCCACAAGGATCAGCGCTGGGATCACTTTCCTTCACCATTTACATCAACAACATGGAATCGGGAAGCAAAATTATCATTTCAAAATTTACCAACCAATCCAAACTGAGAATGAGAATGAGCAGAGTGGAAGAATACAACTCAACACAATAACACATTAATAATAAATTATAAACTTGCAAATTGGGTATTGGAATTGGAAATTAATTTCACCACAGCTCAGTGTCAGGTTCTTCATTCTGATCAGAACAATATGTTTCCCAATCACTCTGTAGAAATCAAGTATCTGAATGTTTTCGAGGAGTTCAGGGCTTCAGATGATCAGATTCACAAATCGCTTTCAGAAGCAACACAGTTCAGATATAACCATAACAATCCGGAAAATAAAACATTGGAGTTCATTTATAGATTAATGGAAATGTGAACAGTTCACAACATTTCTGAAATACAAATCACAGAATATTGCCCCTCTGTTATTGGGTTGTTTAAATATCAGGAACTAGCTGAAACCTGTTTCTTTTCAATACATCACCGAGTTACCGAGGCATTTCACATCACACACTGACCACAAAACATCATTAGAACAAAACCAATCGCTTCCTATTCCCGAGCTATTCCAAAGATTAAACACAGAGACAGCTCCATGGAATGGAGATCTCACTCACCCAACAAAAAATATATATCATTGAAATTAAATCAAACTTATTTCATTCCAGTACTTTTGTACAATCACAATACAATTCGACTCGGATAGATAGTGCCAGAAATAGATGGATACTTCAATCAGGTATACCACTCTGGTGAACAACAAGACACAATGAGTATAATTCTACACTGACAACTACATCCTGCAATACTTGTTAACTTGTGTCAGATATTCCGCTCTGGTTACTGATCCAAAATCAAAGGTTAATTTTATTCTTACTCCCACTAAATTTTATTTCAGGTTGATCGCTGTAACTGAAATCCAATCTAACATTACACAAGATTCCACTAAATACAATAACTTCATTGATTCCTGAGCCTATGAATTACGTGAAGAGTTGGTTGTGTCAGTTGATGAAAAGGATTAAAACCACAGAGATATTTCAAGTAACTTGATTTAAGTGAATTACATCTTTCACCTGGTCTCTGTATAACAGTGACAATGAGATCAGCATGGAGCATTTTCATTCAGAGTTTAAAATCAGAGAGCCGTTCACACACAGGTTTACACAACCTCAATGGTTGGAGTCACTCACCAGGAACACCAATAATGGCAATGATTGGGTAGAATATTTTCTCAGCCATGTCGATTGGACGATGCATCTTCAGTGTGAAGTGGTGTGTCCCTTCGAGCTGCTGGCAGTCTCTCTGTCTTAAACTCTGAGGTTACCTATTCCCAAAGCCTTTAATATATACACTGCAGAATCACCTCAGGGACACTGAGGGAGCAACAACATTTAAAAAAAATATTTGAACAAACAGATTACGACATTGAGTTCAGTGAGGGATAATTATCTTTAGATAAAATTAAATCTTTCCAAACACTGGATTCTGTTGATTACATTTATCATCTAATAACAAGTGGAAAGATGCTGTCCACTCAAACACCATCAGTCCCATCTTTCGACCTCACATTGTTTCAGTGATATCTGTCACTGGGCTGTGACGTTTCAGTAATGAAGTTTCAAATGTCACCGTGTCTCTCTCTGTGTGGTATTTAACTGTGGACATTCAGTGATGTGAATTAAGTGGGTTCTGGGTGAACATAGATTGTAAAATGATGTTAACCAATAATCTGGAACTATTTAACCTCAGACCCTCAGAGCCTGCAGCAGATACAAACACATCATCTCTTAGAGCAGTAAATATGCAGATTTAACTGTGACAAGTAACGCACAGACACCAACTGATACAGGCCCCACATCTGATACACAACCTTATGGGGGGAGAGAAATGGGTCCAGATGTGGAGACAGAGAGAGAGAGACAGGACCTGCGAATGTGGAAGGGATTGTGTGGAAGCAGATATTGTGAGAGGAATGGTGTTCATAATAGTAACTGAAACTCAGAGGAAGACAGCTCCATCGTAATGGACCCGGTGCTGTGTTCACATTAAATAGATCAGCTGGAGTATTGTGTCCTGTTCTGGGTCACACACTTTAGACAAGATGTGATGACATTGGCAAGAGAAATGGAGGAGAAGGTCCAACAGGAAAGAGGGAACTGTGGTGAGAGAGAGGGAGAAAAATGGGCTGGGAGAGTGATGGATACAGAGTGGGTAAGAGGTCGAGGAAGACAAATGAGGTGAGTGGGAGATGCAGTGCGAATGAGAGAGAGAGGTGTGCGTGTGGACTGAGAGAGTGAGAGACACAGAATAGAGATGGGCTGAGGGGGAGAATTGGGTGGGGTGAGAGAGACAGAAGTGGGGTCAGATAAAGAGAAGGGGTGAGAGTTGGGGAGAGAAGGATCAGTGATATGAAGTGGCCTGAGAGAAGCTGTGTTGTGGGGCAGAGGGAGGGAGTGAGTGGGAGTGGGAGTTTGTGAGAGGAAAGTGTGAGTGAGGGAGTGAATGTTACAGAGGGATTGTGTGAAAGAGTGTGTGAGAAGTGTGAGTGTGCAAGCGTGTGAGCGTGCAAGTGTGTGAGTTTGCATGTGTGTTTTTGTGTGTGTGGGTGCATGCAGTATATAAAGAGAGGGAGTGTGACAGAGGGAGCGAGAGTGTGGGAGTGTGTGAGGGTGACACAGGGAGGCAGAGGGCGTGCGGATTGTGTCAGGTCTGAGAGTGCTTGATAGTGTCTGTGTTTGTGGGTGTTTTTGTCATGGAAGATTGAAGATTAGAGTGTGTCTGTCTGTGAGCGGGTCCACGAGAGACAGCTTGTGATTGTGCGCATGTATGTTAGTGTGTGTACCAGAGAATGTGAGTGTGTGTTTGTGTGAGAGTGTGTGAGAGAGTGTGTTTAGGACAGTGAGGATATACAAATTCCTGAATGTGCATTTGAGAGGGTGTATGAGTCATGTGAGAGTGTGAGTTTGTGTAAGTGTGTGTGAGAGAGTGTGTGAGTGTGTAATATTGTGTAAATGTGTGTGTGGGAGAGTGTACGTGAGTTGGTGAGGGTGTGTGTGTGAGTGTACGTGAGTTGGTGAGGGTGTGTGTGAGTGTACGCGAGTTGGTGAGGGTGTGTGTGAGTGTACGTGAGTTGGTGAGGGTGCGTGTGTGAGTGTACGTGAGTTGGTGAGGGTGTGTGTGTGAGTGTACGTGAGTTGGTGAGGGTGTGTGCGTGAGTGTACGTGAGTTGGTGAGGGTGTGTGAGTGTACGTGAGTTGGTGAGGGTGTGTGCGTGAGTGTTCGTGAGTTGGTGAGGGTGTGTGTGAGTGTACGTAAATTGGTGAGCGTGTGTGTGAGTGTACGTGAGGTGGTGAGGGTGTGTGTGTGTGAGTGTACGTGAGTTGGTGAGGGTGTGTGTGAGTGTACGTGAGTTGGTGAGGGTGTGTGTGAGTGTACGTGAGTTGATGAGGGTGTGTGTGTGTGTAAGTGAGTTGGTGAGGGTGTGTGTGTGAGTGTACATGAGTTGGTGAGGGTGTGTGTGTGAGTGTACATGAGTTGGTGAGGGTGTGTGTGAGTGTACGTGAGTAGGTGAGGGTGTGTGTGAGTGTACATGAGTTGGTGAGGGTGTGTGAGTGTACGTGAGTTGGTGAGGGTGTGTGTGTGAGTGTACGCGAGTACGTGAGGGAGTGTGTGTGAGTGCACGCGAGTTGGTGAGGATGTGTGTGTGTGAGAGTACGTGAGTTGGTGAGGGTGTGTGAGTGAGTGTACGCGAGTTGGTGAGGGTGTGTGTGTGAGTGTACGTGAGTTGGTGAGGGTGTGTGTGTGAGTGTACATGAGTTGGTGAGGGTGTGTTTGTGAGTGTACGTGAGTTGGTGAGGGTGTGTGTGAGTGTACGTGAGTTGGTGAGGGGGTGTGTGAGTGTACGCGAGTTGGTGAGGGTGTGTGTACGTGAGTTGGTGACTGTTTAGAGTGAACCTTGAGGATTGTGTCACTATCTGGGGTGATTCTTGGGGATTGTGTCACTATTTAGAGTGATCCTTGGGGATTGTGTCATTATTTAGAGTGATCCTTGGGGATTGTGTCACTATTCAGAGTGATCCTTGGGGATTGTGTCACTATTCAGAGTGATCCTTGGGGATTGTGTCACTATTCAGAGTGACCTTGGGGATTGTGTCACTATTTAGAGTGATCATTGGGGAAAGTGTCACTATTTATAGTGATCCTTGGGGATTGTGTCACTATTTAGAGTGATCCTTGGGGATTGTGTCACTATTTAGAGTGATCCTTGGGGTTTGTGTCACTATTTAGAGTGATCCTTGGGGATTGTGTCATTATTTAGAGTGATCCTTGGGGATTGTGTCACTATTCAGAGTGATCCTTGGGGATTGTGTCACTATTCAGAGTGATCCTTGGGGATTGTGTCACTATTCAGAGTGACCTTGGGGATTGTGTCACTATTTAGAGTGATCATTGGGGAAAGTGTCACTATTTATAGTGATCCTTGGGGATTGTGTCACTATTTAGAGTGATCCTTGGGGATTGTGTCACTATTTAGAGTGATCCTTGGGGTTTGTGTCACTATTTAGAGTGATCCTTGGGGATTGTGTCACTATTTAGAGTGATCCTTGGGGTTTGTGTCACTATTTAGAGTGATCCTTGGGGATTGTGTCACTATTTAGAGTGATCCTTGGGGTTTGTGTCACTATTTAGAGTGATCCTTGGGTATTGTGGCACTATTTAGAGTGACCCTTGGGGATTGTGTCACTATTTAGAGTGATCCTTGGGGATTGTGTCACTATTTAGAGTGATCCTTGGGGATTGTGTCACTATTTAGAATGATCCTTGGGGTTTGTGTCACTATTTAGAGTGATCCTTGGGGATTGTGTCACTATTTAGATTGATCCTTGCGGTTTGTGTCACTATTTAGAGTGATCCTTGGGTATTGTGGCACTATTTAGAGTGACCCTTGGGGATTGTGTCACTATTTAGAGTGATCCTTGGGGATTGTGTCACTATTTAGAGTGATCCTTGGGGTTTGTGTCACTATTAAGAGTAATCCTTGGGTATTGTGGCACTATTTAGAGTGACCCTTGGGGATTGTGCCACTATTTAGAGTGATCCTTGGGGATTGTGTCACTATTTAGAGTGATCCTTGGGGTTTGTGTCACTATTTAGAGTGATCCTTGGGTATTGTGGCACTATTTAGAGTGATCCTTGGGGATGGTGTCACCATTGGAGAGATCTTTGGGGAATGTGTCACTATTTAGATTGATCCTTGGGGATTGTGTCAGTATTTTGAGTGATCCCTGGGGATTGTGTCACTATTTGGAGTGACCCTTGGGGATTGTGTCACTATTTAGAGTGATCCTTGGGGATTGTGTCATTATTTAGAGTGACCTTGGGGTTGTGTCAACATTTAGAGTGATCCTGGGGGATTGTGTCACTATTTAGAGTCATTCTTGGGGATTGTGTCACTATTTAGAGTGATCCTTGGGGTTTGGGTCACTATTTAGAGTGATCCATGGGGATTGTGACATTATTTAGAGTGATCCTTGGGGATTGTGACACTATTTAGAGTGATCCTTGGGGACTGTGTCACTATTCAGAGTGATCCTTGGGTATTGTGTCACTTTTTAGAGTGATTCTTGGGGATTGTGTCACTATTTATAGTGATCCTTGGGGATTGTGTCACTATTTAGAGTGATCCTTGGGGAATATGACACTATTTAGAGTGATCCTTGGGGATTGTGACACTATTTAGAGTGATCCTTGTGCATTGAGTCACTATTTAGAGTGACCTTGGGGTTTGTGTCACTATTTAGAGTGATCCTTGGGTATTGTGGCACTATTTAGAGTGACCCTTGGGGATTGTGTCACTATTTAGAGTGATCCTTGGGGATTGTGTCACTATTTAGAGTGATCCTTGGGGATTGTGTCACTATTTAGAATGATCCTTGGGGTTTGTGTCACTATTTAGAGTGATCCTTGGGGATTGTGTCACTATTTAGATTGATCCTTGCGGTTTGTGTCACTATTTAGAGTGATCCTTGGGTATTGTGGCACTATTTAGAGTGACCCTTGGGGATTGTGTCACTATTTAGAGTGATCCTTGGGGTTTGTGTCACTATTTAGAGTAATCCTTGGGTATTGCGGCACTATTTAGAGTGACCCTTGGGGATTGTGCCACTATTTAGAGTGATCCTTGGGGATTGTGTCACTATTTAGAGTGATCCTTGGGGTTTGTGTCACTATTTAGAGTGATCCTTGGGTATTGTGGCACTATTTAGAGTGATCCTTGGGGATGGTGTCACCATTGGAGAGATCTTTGGGGAATGTGTCACTATTTAGATTGATCCTTGGGGATTGTGTCAGTATTTCGAGTGATCCCTGGGGATTGTGTCACTATTTGGAGTGACCCTTGGGGATTGTGTCACTATTTAGAGTGATCCTTGGGGATTGTGTCATTATTTAGAGTGACCTTGGGGTTGTGTCAACATTTAGAGTGATCCTGGGGGATTGTGTCACTATTTAGAGTCATTCTTGGGGATTGTGTCACTATTTAGAGTGATCCTTGGGGTTTGTGTCACTATTTAGAGTGATCCATGGGGATTGTGACATTATTTAGAGTGATCCTTGGGGATTGTGACACTATTTAGAGTGATCCTTGGGGACTGTGTCACTATTCAGAGTGATCCTTGGGTATTGTGTCACTTTTTAGAGTGATTCTTGGGGATTGTGTCACTATTTATAGTGATCCTTGGGGATTGTGTCACTATTTAGAGTGATCCTTGGGTATTGCGTCACTATTTAGAGTGATCATTGGGGTTTGTGTCACTATTTAGAGTGATCCTTGGGGAATATGACACTATTTAGAGTGATCCTTGGGGATTGTGACACTATTTAGAGTGATCCTTGTGCATTGAGTCACTATTTAGAGTGACCTTGGGGATTGTGTCACTATTTTGAGTGATCCTTGGGGAATGTGTCACTATTTAAAGTGTTCCTTGGGGAATGTGGCAGCATTTAGAGTGATCCTTGGAGATTGAGTCACTATTTGGAGTGATCCTTGGGGATTGTGTCACTATTTAGAGTGATCATTGGGGATTGTGTCACTATTTTGAGTGATCCTTGGGGATTGTGTCACTATTGAGAGTGATCCTTGGGGATTGTGTCACTATTTAGAGTGATCCTTGGATATTGTGTCACTGTTTGGAGTGATTTTTGGGGATTGTTTCACTATTTTAAGTGATCCTTGGGGATTGTGTCACTATTTAGAGTGATCCTTGGGGATTGTGTCACTATTTCAAGTGATCCTTGTGCATTGAGTCACTATTTAGAGTGACCTTGGGGATTGTGTCACTATTTAGAGTGATCCATGGGGATTGTGTCACTATTTAGAGTGATCCCTGGGTATTGTGTCACTGTTTAGAGTGATTCTTGGTGATTGTGTCACTATTCAGAGTGATCCTTGGGGATTGTGTCAGTATTTAGAGTGACCTTGGGGATTGTGTCACTATTTCGAGTGATCCTTGGGGATTGTGTCACTATTTAGAGTGATCCTTGGGTTTTGCGTCACTATTTCGAGTGATCATTGGGGTTTGTGTCACTATTTAGAGTGATCCTTGGGGATTGTGACACTATTTAGAGTGACCCTTGGGGATTGTGACACTATTTAGAGTGATCCTTGTGCATTGAGTCACTATTTAGAGTGACCTTAGGGATTGTGTCACTATTTTGAGTGATCCTTGGGGAATGTGTCACTATTTAAAGTGTTCCTTGGGGAATGTGGCAGCATTTAGAGTGATCCTTGGGGATTGAGTCACTATTTAGAGTGATCCTTGGGGATTGTGTCGTTATTTAGAGAGATCCTTGGGGATTGTGTCACTATTTTGAGTGATCCTTGGGGATTGTGTCACTATTTAGAGTGATCCTTGGGGATTGTGTCACTATGTAGAGTGATCCTTGGATATTGTGTCACTGTTTAGAGTGATTTTTGGGCATTGTTGCACTATTTTAAGTGATCCTTGGGGATTGTGTCACTATTTAGAGTGATCCATGGGGATTGTGTCACTATTTAGAGTGATCCTTGGGTATTGTGTCACTGTTTAGAGTGATTCTTGGGGATTGTGTCACTATTTAGAGTGATCCTTGGGGTTGTGTCACTATTTATAGTGATCCTTGGGAATTGTCACTATTTCGAGTGATCCTTGGGTACTGTGTCACTGTTTAGAGTGATTTTTGGGGATTGTGTCACTATTTAGACTGATCCTTGGGTATTGTGTCACTGCTAAGAGTGATTCTTGGGGATTGTGTCACTATTTATAGTGATCCTTGGGGATTGTGTCACTATTTCGAGTGATCCTTGTGCATTGAGTCACTATTTAGACTGACCTTGGGGATTGTGTCATTATTTTGAGTGAACCTTGGGGATTGTGTCACTATTTAGAGTGATCCATGGGGATTGTGTCACTATTTAGAGTGATCCTTGGGTTTTGCGTCACTATTTCGAGTGATCATTGGGGTTTGTGTCACTATTTAGAGTGATCCTTGGGGATTGTGACACTATTTAGAGTGACCCTTGGGGATTGTGACACTATTTAGAGTGATCCTTGTGCATTGAGTCACTATGTAGAGTGACCTTGGGGATTGTGTCACTATTTTGAGTGATCCTTGGGGAATGTGTCACTATTTAAAGTGTTCCTTGGGGAACGTGGCAGCATTTAGAGTGATTCTTGGGGATTGTGTCAGCATTTAGAGTGATCGTTGGGTATTGTGTCACTATTTAGAGAGATCCTTGGGGATTGTGTAACTATTTAGAGTGATCCTTGGGGATTATCTAACTATTTAGAGTGATCCTTGGGGATTGTGTAACTATTTAGAGTGATCCTTGGAGATTGTGTCACGATTTAGAGTGATCCTTGGGGATTGTGTCACTATTTAGATTCATCCTTGTGGATTGTGTCACTATTTAGAGTGATCCTTGGGGATTGTCACTATTTGGAGTGACCCTTGGGGATTGTGTCACTATTTAGAGTGATCCTTGGGGATTGTCTCACTATTTAGAGTGATCCTTGGGGATTGTGTAACTATTTAGAGAGATCCTTGTGGATTGTGTCACTATTTAGAGAGATCCTTGGGGATTGTGTCACTATTTAGAGTGATCCTAGGGGATTGTGTCACTATTTAGAGAGATCCTTGGGGATTGTGTCACTATTTAGAGTGATCCTTGGGGATTGTGTCAGTATTTTGAGAGATCCATGGGGATTGTGTCACTGTTTAGAGTGATCCTTGGGGATTGTGTCACTATTTAGAGTGATCCGTGGGGATTGTGTCACTATTTCGAGTGATCCATGGGGATTGTGTCACTATTTAGAGTGATTCTTGGGGATTGTGTCAGTATTTAGAGAGATTCTTGGGGATTTTGTCAGTATTTAGAGTGATTCTTGGGGATTGTGTCACTATTTCGAGTGATCCTTGGGGATTGTGTCACTATTTAGAGTGATCCTTAGGGATTGTGTCACTATTTAGAGAGATCCTTGGGGACTGCGTCACTATTTAGAGTGATCCATGGGGATTGTGTCACTATTTAGAGTGATCCTTGGGTATTGTGTCACTGTTTAGAGTGATCCTTGGGGATTGTGTCACTATTTAGAGTGATCCTTGGGGATTGTGTCACTATTTAGAGAGATCCTTGGGGATTGTGTAACTATTTAGAGTGATCCTTGGGGATTGTGTCACTATTTAGAGTGATCCATGGGGATTGTGTCACTATTTAGAGTGATCCTTGGGCATTGCGACATTATTTAGGGTGACCTTGGGGATTGTGTCACTATTTTGAGTGATCCTTGGGGATTGTATCACTATTTAGAGGGATTCTTGTGGATTGAGTCACTATTTAGAGTGATCCTTGGGGATTGTGTCACTATTTGGAGTTATCCTTGGGGACTGTGTCACTATGTAGAGTGATCATTGGGCATTGTGTCGATACTTAGGGTGATCCTTGGGGATTGTGTCACTATTTGGAGTGATCCTTGGGGATTGTGTCACTATTTAGAGTGATCCTTGGGGATTGTGTCTCTATTTCGAGTGATCCGTGTGCATTGAGTCACTATTAAGAGTGACCTTGGGGATTGTGTCACTATTTAGAGTGATCCTTGGGGATTGTGTCACTATTTCGAGAGATCCTTGGGGATTGTGTCAGTATTTAGAGTGATCCTTGGGGATTGTGTCCCTATTTAGAGTGATCCCTGGGGATTGTGTCATTATTTCGTGTGATCCTTGAGGATTGTCTCACTATTTCGAGTGTTCCTTGGGTATTGTGTCACTTTTTTTGGTGATCCTTGGGGATTGTGTCTCTATTTAGAGTGATCCTTGGGAATTTTGTCACTATTTAGAGTGATCCTTGGGGATTGTGTCAATATTTAGAGTGATCCTTGGGGTCTGTGTCACTATTTAGAGTGATCCTTGGGGAATGTCTCACCATTTAGAGTGATCCTTGGGGATTGTGTAACTATTTAGAGTGATCCTTGGGGATTGTGTCACTATTTAGAGTGATCCTTGGGGATTGTGTCACTATTTAGAGAAATCTTGGGGATTGTGTCACTAATAAGAGTGATCCGGGGGGATTGTGACAGTATTTTGAGAGATCCTTGGGGATTGTGTCACTATTTAGAGTGTTCCATGGGGATTGGGTAACTATTTAGAGTGATCCTTGGGGATTGTGTCACTATTTAGAGTGATCCTTGGGGATTGTGTCAATACTTAGAGTGATCCTTGGGGATTGTGCCACTATTTGGAGTTATCCTTCTGGATTGTGTCACTGTTTAGGGAGATCCTTGGGGATTGTGTCAGTATTTAGTGTGACCCTTGGGGATAGTGTCACTATTTGGAGTGATCCTTGGGCATTATGTCACTATTTTGAATGATCCTCGAGGATCCTGTCATGATTTAGAGTGATCCTTGGCATTGTGTCAATATTTAGGGTGATCCTTGGAGATTGTGTCACTATTTGGAGTGATCCTTGGGGATTGTGTCACTATTTTGAGTGATCCTTGGGGATTGTGTCACTATTTAGAGTGATCCTTGGGGATTGTGTCACTATTTAGAGTGATCCTTGTGCATTGAGTCACTATTAAGAGTGGCCTTGGGGATTGTGTCACTATTTTGAGTGATCCTTGGGGAATGTGTCACTATTTTGAGTGATCCTTGGGGAATGTGTCACTATTTTGAGTGATCCTTGGGGATTGTGTCACTATTTGTAGTGATCCTTGGGGATTGTGTCACTATTTAGAGAAGATCCTTGGGGATTGTGTCACTATTTAGAGTGATCCTTGGGGATTGTGTCACTATTTTGAGTGATCCTTGCGGATTGTGTCACTAATTAGAGTGATCCTTGGGGATTGTGTCACTATTGAGAGTGATCCTCGGGGATTGTGTCACTATTTGTAGTGATCCTTGGGGATTGTGTCACTATTTAATGTGATCCTTGGGAACTGTGTCACTTTTTAGTGTGATCCTTGGGGATTGTCTCACCATTTAGTGTTATCGTTGGGGATTGTGTAACTATTTAGAGTGATCCTTGGGAATTGTGTCACTATTTAGAGAGATCCTTGGGGATTTTGTTAATATTTAGAGTGATCCTTGGGGATTGTGCCACTATTTGGACTTATCCTTGGGGATTGTGTCACTGTTTAGGGAGATCCTTGGGGATTGTGTCAGTATTTAGTGTGACCCTTGAGGATTGTGTCACTATTTGGAGTGATCCTTGGGCATTGTGTCACTATTTTGAATGATCCTCGAGGATTCTGTCATGATTTAGAGTGATCCTTGGGCATTGTGTCAATATTTAGGGTGATCCTTGGAGATTGTGTCACTATTTGGAGTGATCCTTGTGGATTGTGTCGCTATTTTGAGTGATCCTTTGGGATTGTGTCACTATTTAGAGTGATCCTTGGGGATTGTGTCACTATTTTGAGTGATCCTTGGGGATTGTGTCACTATTTTGAGTGGTCCTTGGGGATTGTGTCACTATTTGGAGTGATCCTTGGGGATTGTGTCACTATTTAGAGAAGATCCTTGGGGATTGTGTCACTATTTAGAGTGATCCTTGGGGATTGTGTCACTATTTAGAGAGATCCTTGGGGATTGTGTCAGTATTTAGAGTGATCCCTGGGGATTGTGTCATTATTTAGTGTGATCCTTGAGGATTGTGTCACTATTTCGAGTGTTCCTTGGGTATTGTGTCACTTGTTTGTGTGATCCTTGGCTATTCTTTCACTATTTAGAGTGATCCTTGGGGATTGTGTCACTATTTAGAGTGATCCTTGGGGATTGTGTCACTATTTAGAGTGATCCTTGGGGTCTGTGTCACTATTTAGAGTGATCCTTGGGGATTGTGTCACTATTTAGAGTGATTCTTGGGGATTGTGTAACTATTTAGAGTGATCCTTGGGGATTGTGTCACGATTTAGAGTGATCCTTGGGGATTGTGTCACTATTTAGAGAGATCCTTTGGCCTTTGTCACTATTTATAGTGATCCTTGGGGATTGTGTCACTATTTAGCGTGATCCTTGGGGATTGTATCACTATTTAGTGTCATCCTTGTGGATTGTGTCACTATTTAGAGTGATCCTTAGGGATTGTGTCACTATTTGGAGTGACCCTTGGGGATTGTGTCACTATTTGGAGTGACCCTTGGGGATTGTGTCAGTATTTAGAGTGATCCTTGGGGATTGTGTCACTATTTAGAGTGATTCTTGGGGATTGTGTAACTATTTAGAGTGATCCTTGGGGATTGTGTCACGATTTAGAGTGATCCTTGGGGATTGTGTCACTATTTAGAGAGATCCTTTGGCCTTTGTCACTATTTATAGTGATCCTTGGGGATTGTGTCACTATTTAGCGTGATCCTTGGGGATTGTATCACTATTTAGTGTCATCCTTGTGGATTGTGTCACTATTTAGAGTGATCCTTAGGGATTGTGTCACTATTTGGAGTGACCCTTGGGGATTGTGTCACTATTTGGAGTGACCCTTGGGGATTGTGTCAGTATTTAGAGTGATCCTTGGGGATTGTGTCACTATTTAGAGTGATCCTTGGGGATTGTGTCATTATTTAGAGTGATCCTTGGGGATTGTGTCACTATTTAGAGTGATCCTTGGGGATTGTGTCACTATTTAGAGAGATCCTTGGGGATTGTGTCACTATTTAGAGTCATCCTTGAGGATGGTAGGGTTCTGAAGATTGTAGAGGAACAGAGAGATCTTGCGGTCCATATCCACAGATCTCTAAACGTTGCCACTCAATTGAATTGAGCCGTGAAGAAGGCCTATAGTGTGTTAGCTTTTATTAACAGGGGGTTGGAGTTTAAGAGCCGTGGGGTTATGCTGCAACTGTACAGGACCTCGGTGAGACCACATTTGGAATATTGTGTGCAGTTCTGGTCACCTCACTATAAAAGGATGTGGAAGCGCTGGAACGAGTGCAGAGGAGATTTACCAGGATGCTGCCTGGTTTGGAGGGTAGGTCTTATGAGGAAAGGGTGAGGGAGCGAGGGCTATTCTCTCTGGAGCGGCGGAGGCTCAGGGGAGACTTAATAGAGGTTTATAAAATGATGAAGGGGATAGATAGGGTGAACGTTCAAAGACTATTTCCTCGAGTGGATGGAGCTATTACAAGGGGGCATAACTATAGGGTTCGTGGTGGGAGATATAGGAAGGATATCAGAGATAGGTTCTTTACGCAGAGAGTGGTTGGGGTGTGGAATGGACTGCCTGCAGTGATAGTGGAGTCAGACACTTTAGGAACATTTAAGCGGTTATTGGATAGGCACATGGAGCACACCAGGATGATAGGGAGTGGGATAGCTTGATCTTGGTTTCACATAAAGCTCGGCACAACATCGTGGGCCGAAGGGCCTGTTCTGGGCTGTACTGTTCTATGTTCTATAAAACTCCAATGCCCTCGACAAATGCAGCAAAACATCCCTATTTCTCTCCTCAAATCCTCTCGCTGTGAAGGCCAACATCCCATTTGCCTTTGTTACTGCCTGCTGTGCCTGCTTGCTTACTTTCAGTGACTGATGCATGAGGACACCAAGGTCTCGCTGAGTATCCAGCTCTCAATTTACATCCGTTCAAGTAATAACCTGTGTTCTTATTATTGCTGCCAAAGTGGATCACCTCACACTGAGTCACATTATACTGCATCTTCCATGCAGATGCCCACAGACACACCCTATCCAAATCACGCTGAAGCATCTCTCCATCCTGCCCATTTTAACCTTCCACACCAGTTTATTTTCATACTCTGATTATTTTCCCTTCTGAATCAATGCCTTTCTTGAATTTGGATAAGGAACCTCAATCACATCCTCCCATAGGTTGGATGTATAAACAGCGACTCTGTAACTGGGGGTGAATCCGTGCTGTTGTGTTTTATCCTTTCATCAATTCACATCTACTCTTTTGTTTTCTATCTGGCTGCTAACACGTTGCGATTGGCGTGTCTGTGGGATCCTGCTGTGCAGGATGGCCAGCAGGATTTCTGACATGACTATGGAACGTTAATGTTCCCCTCAAATCCACCCTAAATCCACTGCTCCTGGATATTGACCTCTCTGCTAAGAGGAAAAAGTTTCTTCTTAACTCTCCTATCTTTGTCCCTCATTATTTTGTAACCACAATGAGGTCCACGCTCCGCGTTCACTGTTCTGAAGAAAACAACCCCAGCCTCACCATCCTGTCTTCACTGCAGAAACACTCCAGCCCAGGAAACATCCCGGTGAATCCCTCTTCCGTCCCTCACTGGGAAATCACATCCTTCTTCTAGTGAGGCCACTGGAACTCCTCACTGTCCTCCAGCTGAGGCTCAATGAGGGTTTTATACAGCTCCATCACAACCTGCCTGCTCCTATCTCCTACAACTCGGCTAATAAAGACAACTGTCATGTCTGCCTTCTTAACCATCACAGCATCAGAAGTTAACCACAGGATTGGAAAGCAGGAGATGGTTTGTGTTATTATTGTGTTTAAATCAGGAAAGAAACAACATTCCAAAGATCAATGGTCCAGTCTCAACATCAACAGTCTGAACATGAAGAATTGAACCAACTCCAAAAGAGTCAAACAAATCAAGTAACACAGGCTGTGATAAAGAGAGCTCAGCACATATTCACTGGGAGGTTGAGTTCTTCGTATAAAAGTCCGTTCCCTGGGGGGGTTCGACCTCTTTGTTCGACTGGAACATAAAAAGCAGGCCGCACTCTACAGCGGGCAGCGTCGGGAGCGGGCAGTGGACTGAGTGGGAAGCAGAGTGAGAGCTGGAAGGGCTTTGGCTCGCAGGGCTTAGGCGGAAGCGGGCGACACAGGACAGGTTAAAATTCATTCTGTTACCCTTCAATTTTGAATCCTTGTTCTTTCCCAGTGCACTCTGAGGAAGGGGAAAAAGGGTTCAGTGTTCCATTGGAGCAATTCTTTTTCTTTGTAGCAGTAAGTTATATGGAGGGGATGGAAGTGAAGGCAGTGCAATGTTCCTCCTGCAGAATGTTTGAGGTGAGGGACACCGTCAGTGTCCCTGCTGATTACACCTGTGGGAGGTGCACCCATCTGCAGCTCCTCCAAGACCGCGTTAGGGAGCTGGAGTTGGATGAGCTTAGGGTCATCAGGGAGGCAGAGAGGGCCATAGACACAAGCTTCAGGGATATAGTTGCTCCAGGGAATGAAAATAGATGGGTGACAGTGAGAGGGGCTGGGAGGAAGCAGTCGGTGCGGGGATCCCCTGTGGTCGTTCCCCTTAGCAACAAGTATTCCACTTTGGATACAGGTGAGGGGGGCGACCTACCAGTGGTGAGCCGCAGTGACCAGATCGCCAGCGCTGAGTCCGTCCCTGTGGCTCAGAAGGGAAAGGGGGAGAGCGGTAGAGCTATAGTTATTGGGGCCTCGTTTGTTCGAGGGATAGATAGGAGGTTCTGTGGCAACAAGAGTGACTCACGGATGGTATGTTGCCTCCCGGATGCCAGGGTCCGTGACATCTCCGACCGTGTCTTCAGGATTCCAAAGGGGGAGGGGGAACAGTCACAAGTCGTGGTGCACGTCGACACCAAAGACATCGGTAAGAGAGGGGACGGGGACTTAAAACAGGAATTCAGGGAGCTTGGGTGGAAGCTGAGAGCCAGGACAAAACAGGTTGTCATCTCTGGTATGTTGCCGGTGCCACGGGATAGCGAGTTGAGGAACAGGGAGAGAGTGTAGTTAAACACATGGATGCAGGGTGGTGTAGGAGGGAGGGTTTCAGCTATGTGGATAATTGGAACACTTTCTGGGGAAGGTGGGACCTGTACCAACAGGACGGGGTGCACCTGAACCAGAGGGGGACCAATATCCTGGGAGGGACATTTGCTACGGCTCTTCGGGGGGGGGGTTTAAACTAATTTTTCAGGGGGATGGGAAAAGGAGTTGTAGTCCAGAGGTCAGTGAGTGCATAAGAACATAAGAAATAGGAGCAGGAGTAGGCCATCTAGCCCCTCGAGCCTGCCCCGCCATTCAATAAGATCATGGCTGATCTGACGTGGATCAGTACCACTTACCCGCCTGATCCCCATAACCCTTAATTCCCTTACCGATCAGGAATCCATCCATCCGCGCTTTAAACATATTCAGCGAGGTAGCCTCCACCACCTCAGTGGGCAGAGAATTCCAGAGATTCACCACCCTCTGGGAGAAGAAGTTCCTCCTCAACTCTGTCTTAAACCGACCCCCCTTTATTTTGAGGCTGTGTCCTCTAGTTTTAACTTCCTTACTAAGTGGAAAGAATCTCTCCGCCTCCACCCTATCCAGCCCCCGCATTATCTTATAAGTCTCCATAAGATCCCCCCTCATCCTTCTAAACTCCAACGAGTACAAACCCAATCTCCTCAGCCTCTCCTCATAATCCAAACCCCTCATCTCCGGTATCAACCTGGTGAACCTTCTCTGCACTCCCTCCAATGCCAATATATCCTTCCTCATATAAGGGGACCAATACTGCACACAGTATTCCAGCTGCGGCCTCACCAATGCCCTGTACAGGTGCATCAAGACATCCCTGCTTTTATATTCTATCCCCCTCGCAATATAGGCCAACATCCCATTTGCCTTCTTGATCACCTGTTGTACCTGCAGACTGGGCTTTTGCGTCTCATGCACAAGGACCCCCAGGTCCCTTTGCACGGTAGCATGTTTTAATTTGTTTCCATTGAGATAGTAATCCCATTTGTTATTATTTCCTCCAAAGTGTATAACCTCGCATTTATCAACGTTATACTCCATTTGCCATATCCTCGCCCACTCACTCAGCCTGTCCAAATCTCTCTGCAGATCTTCTCCGTCCTCCACACGATTCACTTTTCCACTTATCTTTGTGTCGTCTGCAAACTTCGTTACCCTACACTCCGTCCCCTCCTCCAGATTATCTATATAAATGGTAAACAGTTGCGGCCCGAGTACCGATCCCTGCGGCACGCCACTAGTTACCTTCCTCCAACCGGAAAAACACCCATTTATTCCGACTCTTTGCTTCCTGTCGGATAGCCAGTCCCCAATCCACTTTAACACAGTGCAGTGAGGTACTGGGAAGGGTATCATGGTCAAAGGTGGGTCCCAGCAGACAAGAAGGTGGGTTGAAGTGTGTCTACTTCAATGCAAGGAGCATCCGAAATAAGGTAGGTGAACTTGGGGCGTGGATTGGTACTTGGGACTACGATGTTGTGGCCATTACGGAGACATGGGTAGAACAAGGACAGGAATGGTTGTTGGAAGTTCCGGGGTATAGATGTTTCAGTAAGTGTAGGGTAGCTGGTAAAAGAGGTGGAGGAGTGGCACTGTTAATCAAGGAGAGTGTAACGGCTGCAGAAAGGCATTTTGAAGGGGATCTGCCTACAAAGGTAATATGGGCTGAGGTTAGGAATAGGAAAGGAGCGGTCACGTTGTTAGGAGTTTACTATAGGCCCCCAAATAGTAATAGAGATGTGGAGCAAGAAATTGCGAAGCAGATTATGGATAGGAGTGGGGGTCACAGGGTAGTTGTCATGGGGGACTTTAACCTTCCAAATATTGATTGGAACCTTTATAGGTCGAATAGTTTGGATGGGGCAGTTTTTGTGCAGTGTGTGCAGGAGGGGTTCCTGACACAATATGTGGATAGGCCGACAAGCGGTGGGGCCACATTGGATTTGGTACTGGGAAATGAACCGGGACAAGTGTTGGTTTGGTTGTGGGAGAGCACTTTGGATATCGTGACCACAATTCCGTGTCTTTTGTTATTGCAATGGAGATGGTGAGGGCCGTACGGAAGGGCATTGTTTACAATTGGGGGAGAGGTAATTATGATCCAATCAGGCGGGAATTAGGAAGCATAGGATGGGAACAAAAATTGTCAGGCAAAGGCACTAATGATAAGTGGAACTTTTTCAAGGAACAAATACTGCGTGTCCTTGATAGGTATGTCCCTGCCAGGCAGAGAGGAAATGGCCGAGTGAGGGAACCATGGTTCACAGAAGAGGTGGAATGTCTTGTCAAGAGGAAGAAGGAAGCGTATGTTAGGTTGAGAAAACAAGGTTCAGTTGGCTCGATGGAGGGTTACAAGTTAGCAAGAAATGAGCTGAAAAAGGGGCTTAGGAGAGCTAGGAGGGGGCATGAGAAGTCCGTGGTGGGTCGGATCAAGGAAAACCCCAAGGCTTTTTACTCTTATGTGAGGAATAAAAGAATGACCAGGGTGAGGTTGGGGCCGGTCAAGGACGGTCGTGGGAATTTGTGCATGGAGTCAGAAGAGATAGGAGAGGTGATGAATGAATACTTTTCTTCGATGTTCACCAAGGAGAGGGGCCATGTTTTTGAGGAAGAGAGGGTGTCACAGGCTGATAGGCTGGAGGAAGTAGATGTTTGGAGGGAAGATGTACTAGCAATTTTGAATAAACTGAAAGTTGATAAGTCCCCTGGGCCTGATGAAATATATCCTAGGATTCTTTGGGAGGCAAGGGATGAGATAGCAGAGCCCTTGGCATTGATCTTTGGGTCCTCACTGTCCACGGGGGTGGTGCCAGAGGACTGGAGAATGGCGAATGTTGTTCCTCTTTTTTAGAAAGGGAATAGAAATGACCCTGGTAATTATAGACCGGTTAGTCTTACTTTGGTGGTCGGTAAGTTGATGGAAAAGGTCCTTAGGGATAGGATTTACGACCATTTAGAAAGATGCAGCTTAATCCGGGATAGTCAGCATGGATTTGTGAAGGGCAAGTCTTGCCTCACAAATTTGATAGAATTTTTTGAGGAGGTAACTAAGTGTGTTGATGAAGGTAGTGCAGTTGATGTCATATCCATGGATTTGAGTAAGGCTTTTGATAAAGTCCTCCACGGTCGGCTGATGAAGAAAGTAAGGATGTGTGGGATAGAGGGAAGTTTGGCCGATTGGATAGGTAACTGGCTATCTCACAGAAGACAGAGGGTGGTGGTGGTTGGAAAATTTTCGGACTGGAAACCGGTGACCAGCGGAGTGCCACAGGGATCAGTGCTTGGTCCTCTGCTATTTGTAATTTTTATAACTGACTTGGAGGAGGGGGCTGAAGGGTGGATCAGTAAATTTGCTGATGACACCAAGATTGGTGGAGTAGTGGATGAGTTCTATGTTCTAAGATCATTCTTGACAGATTTAGTTGAATTATTTGAGTAATAATCTGGAATAATCGATGAGATTAATATGATTCATGTCAGACACCTTGAGTTTCTAAATTTCTGAAGTAAGTTAACACTTAACAGAGTGGTGAGTAATCTCAGAGCAAGTGGAGTAAGAGGACAAGCACCAGAGTGGACAACAAGTTGGCTCCAAAGACAGAACACAGTGAATCGGAGTTAATGGGATTTACTCTGATTGCTGCTGTGGCTGAATGGAGTTTTAACTTTTAATATCCTGAAAGATCTTCAATCCAACAAACCTGGCTTCTTGGTTAAAGTTGTTTTTTTCACTATGTTGAATTTCCTTGTGGTCAGCGGCCTGGAATTTGACAAAGGACAGGAGGTGTCACATTCAACAGCTTGTCCCTGGCAGGGATGAGGTCTGATGTGGAGATGCCGGCGTTGGACTGGGGTAAACACAGTAAGACGTTTAACAACACCAGGTTAAAGTCCAACAGGGATGAGGTCTGTACAGACTTCTGGGAGACACTCTTCCTCATATGACCATTGGAATGCAAACAATATGCACTGAGATGATGAGGCCTCAAGTGACCAATGATGCTATTCTGGTTGGATATGATTGGCCTAATCGAACGATGCAATTGGGGTTCAGATTAATGAATGGGCTGGTTACCAAGGAACGTTTGGAATTTGAACTCTGCTAACACAAATAGCCTGTTCAGAAAGGCAGTGTGAAGAACCCAGGAACCAAGCTCACAAGGAGAGACAACATCTGGAAGGAGCAGAGAACAAGTGACTGATTCTATTTAACAACAAAATCCTGACCAGGTTTTAATTCCAAGTGGAAATCAACCTTAAGTTAGGTTAAGTAACAGATAATGAGAATTTGGTTTATGTATTGCAAGTATTTGCTGTTGTTTAAGTAGCTATAGAATAAAGGACATTGTGTTTAAGTATTTAAAGTCGACTTTATGTCTTTATTCGCGACAGAGGGTAAAACACACAGGTTTGGACAACACTGGAAGGTGAGAAGTGGTTTTCCACAAGGATCAGCGCTGGGATCAATGTCTTTCACTATTTACATCAACAATATGGGATCAGGAAACACAATTATAACTTCAATATTTATGAAATAATCCAAATTGAGAATGAGAATAACCATCGTGGAAGAATGCAACTAAATACAATAACACAACAATAATAAATTATAAGCATGTAAATTGGATATTCGAATTGGAAATAAATTCCATGAAACTCAGTCATCAGAACATTATGTTTCCGAACCATATAGAAATCAAAAGTGTCTGCATTATTTCCAGGAGTTTAAGGATTCAGGGATCAAATTGACAGAAAGTTTGAGGCAGCAACACAGCTTCAAAGGAACCATATCAATCAGGAAAGAAAATCAGTGGAGTTCATTTCTAGATTCATACAAATGTGGACAACTTACAATTGTTTTTGGAAAAAGCAGAGAATTCTGCTGGGTTTTTGTGTTGTTTAAATGTCAGGAATTAGCTGACGCTTGTTCCTTTTCAATAGAAGACAGAGCTATCGAGACATTTCACATCATTCACTGACAAAGAAACATGAAAAACTAAAACTAAATCAAACTTCTCCTGTTTTTAAACTCTTCCAAAATCAAAGATGGAGGCAGCTCCATGAGATGGAGATTTCACTCACAATGTACAAGATTTCACTCAACCCAATAGTTTCATTGATCAGTGTGCCCTTGAGTTCCTTACGGAAGTATTTCTATTCATGAAAACGATTAAAATGGATGAGCATAAATTGCAAAATTCCATGAATCAAAAATCTGGAACTACTTAATTTCCAAAATAATATTCCATCCCTCAATCTACTGCAGCTCAACAACAATGGGACTTCTCAGAAAATTCAGACCCTGCAGCAGATCCAAACACATCACCTCTTAGTGGGAGAGAGGGGATGAGGGAGAGAGGGAGGGGGCCAGGGAGGGAGAGAGGGCGCGAGGGAGGGAGAGAGGGGGCGAGGGTGGGAAGAAAAAGGGCAAGGCTGGGACAGTCGGGGCGACTAAGGGAGAGTCACAGAGTTGAAGAGGTTTACAGCATGGAACCAGGCCTTTCGGACCAACTTGTCCATGCCGCCCTTCTTTTTAAACCCCGAGATCTCTTTGTTCTGTCACTCTATCCAACGCTCTGCCATTCACTGAATAAGTCCTGCCCTGGTACAATCTACCAAAATGCATCACCTTACATTGATCTAAATTCAACTCCATCTGCGATTTGTCAGCTCACTGGCCCAATTGACCAAGATCCCGTTGCATTTCGAGGTAACCTTCTTCACTGTCCACTATGCCACCAATCTTGGTGTCATCTGCAAACTTACTAACCATGCCTCCCTATCTTCTCATCTAAATCGTTAATATAAATGACAAATAACAGTGGACCCAGCACCAATCCCCGAGGCACTCCGCTGGTCACAGGCCTCCAGTGTGAAAACCAAACCTTTACAGCCACCCTCTGTCTTCTGTCAGCAAGCCAATTTTGTTTCCATTCAGCTACCTCAGACTGGATCCCGTGAGATTTAACATTACTCAACAACTTACCATGAGGTACCTTGTCAAAGGCCTTGCTAAAGTCCATGTAGACAACATCAACTGTACTGCCCTCATCTACCTCCTTGGTTACCCTTTCAAAAAACTCAATCAAATTTATGAGACATGATTTTCCACTCACAAAGCCATGCTGACTGTTCCTAATCAGTCCATGCGTCTCTAAATGCCTATAGATCCTGTCTCTCAAAATACCTTCCAAAAACTGACCCACCACAGATGTGAGGCTCACCGGCCTGTAGCACCCAGGCTTTTCCCTGCAGCCCTTTTTAAACAAAGGCACAACATTTGCCACCCTCCAATCTTCAGGCATCTCACATGTGATTATCAATGATTCAAATGTCTCTGCTCGGGGAACCGCAATTTCCTCCCTAGCCTCCCACAACGTCCTGGGATATACCTCATCAGGGAATTTATCGACCTTGATGTGCTTTAAGACTTCCAGCACCTCCTTCTCCGTTATAGGTACATTCCTCAAGACATCACTATTTATTTCCCCAAGCTCCCTCACATCCATACTTTTCTCAACAGTGAATAATGATGAGGAATATTCATTTAGGATCTCCCCAACTCTTGTGGATCCGGACATAGATGACCCTGTTGACCTTAGTGAGACACAACTCTCTCCCTAGTTACTCTTTTGGTCTTTATGTATTTGTAGAAGCTCTTTGGATTCTCCTTTGACTTGTCTGCCAAAACAATCTTGTGTACCCTTTTTGCCCCCCTGATTTCTCTCAACTCTACTCCTAAACCCCTATTCTCTTCAAGGGATTCACTCGATCAAGCTGCCTATGCATGTCATGGTCTCCTTCTTCTTCTTGACCAGGACCTCAAGAACCCCAGTCATCCAGGGTTCCCTACTTCTACCAGCCTTGCCCTTCACTCCAAGTGGAATGTGCTTACCCTGAACCCTGGTTAAAACACTTTTGAAAGCCTGCCACTTATCAGGCATCCCTTTGCCGTCCCACAGACTCCCCCAATTCACTTTTGAAAGTTCCTGCCTGATACCATCAAAATTGGCCTTGCCCCAATTTAGAATTTTAAACTTTGGGCCAGACCTTTCATTCCCCATAGCTATCTTAAAACTAATGGAATTATGGTCACTGGTCCCAAAGTGATCCCTCACTAACACTTCTGTCACCTGCTTTTCCTTATTTCCCAAGGGATGAGGGAGGGAGAGAGGGAGAGCTGGGGAGAGGGATTGACAGTTGTGGAGACAGGTGTTTGTGGAATCCAGGGGAGTTAACAGAACGCAACTGGGGAGAATACAGGTCAGTTTTAATTTAATCTGAATCAATGAAGTGTTAACAGCCTTATGGGCAGTTTTGAAGACAGTCACAATCGATATACAGTCCACAGTGAGATTGGTAACACATCCCTTTTCTCTCTCCACTCCCTCATGTTGTGGGGACTCGCTGCAAGTATTTTACTGGTTTGCATGGCTTTCAGAATTTCTGTAATCGAGGAACACAACCAACAGTGTGTGTGACAGAGAGAGTTTGAGAGATTTAGAGAGAGAGAGAAAGAGAGAGGGAGAGATTGAGAGAGACTCAGAGAGTGGGTGAGAATTCTGCAGTATTTCATGCTTCTCGCTGGGACGGAGATGGACAAATTGAGCAAGTGAGGAACAGAGAGAGTCACAGAGAGACGGGGAGATATTCACCAATTTAAACATTATTGTGGATTTGCAATGGACAGCAGGCTGTTTGAGATTCAGAAACAAGTATATTAAGCTGGAACATTACGGCAAATTGGCACTTATTAAAACATGAACACAAAGAAAACACTCAGACACAGAGAGGCACACACAGACACAGGCATGCAAACATGTAGGCAGAGACACAAAGAGTGACTGATTAACACTTAGATTTCTAACAATAAATGCCCTGATTAAACTGTCACTGGATGGTGGGGTTAACCCAGCAAACCCACACAGCTGGGTCAGAATCAGAACTCACCTTCTGCACTCACTGAAACGCTCCTGTATCACCTGCCTTATTGCAATGGGATGCCGCGTTTGGGAGTAGGACAGGGACATGGGGTGTGGACAACTGCACATGGGGAGGATAAGGACGAGGAATCTATCAGAGAATCCACACAAACCAGGGAGAAACAAACAAGGAAACACATGCTGAAACTGAGAGATTGCTGTGTGGAAAGATTTAGAAATTGTTGGGAACATTGACCCAGTGAAATGTTGCCAATGTGATCAGAATAGATATGGTAAAATCTTTCTGCAGCATTAAGGCACGCAGTGTACTGAGTGGAACAATATTGTAGCATTCCAAAATAAACTCCATTGGGCTTTGTACTGTCTGAATGCACCTGCTATTGGTCTGTGGTTCTGCAATTTCCTCACTGACAAAAACAGGAATACAGTCTGTATAAATGATTCGAGCTTTCAACATGAGGTGCGCTTTGGATGTCAAGGAGAATATAGGACAGGAGAAGGCAAGGAAGGGAAGCTTCTGTTAGATTCTGAAATCACCCACACAGCACAAGATAGGCAGACAATCACACTCACAGCCACAGACTCACGCTCAGACTGTGCTGCAGGCAAAGATTATGAAGGGAAATTGCCAAAAGCATTTGATGGGGACAGTGTAGAGGAAGCTTTACTCTGTATCTAACCCCGTGCTGTATCTGTCCTGGGTGTGTTTGATGGGGGACAATGTAGAGGAAGCTTTACTCTGCATCTAACCCCGTGCTGTATCTGTCCTGGGAGTGTTTGATGGGGACAGTGTAGAGGGAGCTTTACTCTGCATCTAACCCCGTGCTGTACCTGTCCTGGGAGTGTTTGATGGGGACAGTGTAGAGGGAGCTTTACTCTGTATCTAACCCCGTGCTGTACCTGTCCTGGGAATGTTTGATGGGGACAGTGCAGAGGGAGCTTTACTCTGTATCTAACCCCGTGCTGTACCTGTCCTGGGAGTGTTTGATGGGGACAGTGTAGAGAGAGGTTTACTCTGTATCTAACCCCGTGCTGCACCTGTCCTGGGAGTGTTTAATGGGGGACAGTGTAGAGGGAGCTTTACTCTGTATCTAACCCCGTGCTGTACCTGTCCTGGGAGTGTTTAATGGGGACAGTGCAGAGAGAGGTTTACTCTGTATCTAACCCCGTGCTGCACCTGTCCTGGGAGTGTTTAATGGGGGACAGTGTAGAGGGAGCTTTACTCTGTATCTAACCCCGTGCTGTACCTGTCCTGGGAGTGTTTGAAGGGGACAGTGTAGAGGAAGCTTTACTCTGTATCTAACCCCGTGCCTTACCTGTCCTGGGAGTGTTTGATGGGGGACAGTGTAGAGGGAGCTTTACTCTGTATCTAACCCCGTGCTGTACCTGTCCTGGGAGTGTTTAATGGGGGACAGTGTAGAGGGAGCTTTACTCTGTATCTAACCCCGTGCTGTACCTGTCCTGGGAGTGTTTGAAGGGGACAGTGTAGAGGAAGCTTTACTCTGTATCTAACCCCGTGCTGTACCTGTCCTGGGAGTGTTTGAAGGGGACAGTGTAGAGGAAGCTTTACTCTGTATCTAACCCCGTGCTGTATCTGTCCTGGGAGTGTTTGATGGGGGACAGTGTAGAGGGAGCTTTACTCTGTATCTAACCCCGTGCTGTACCTGTCCTGGGAGTGTTTGATGGGGACAGTGTAGATGGAGCTTTACTCTGCATCTAACCCTGTGCTGTATCTGTCCTGGGAGTGTTTGATGGGGACAATGTAGAGGAAGCTTTACTCTGTATCTAACCCCGTGCTGTATCTGTCCTGGGAGTGTTTGATGGGGGACAGTGTAGAGGGAGCTTTACTCTGCATCTAACCCCGTGCTGTATCTGTCCTGGGAGTGTTTGATGGGGGACAGTGTAGAAGCAGCTTTATTCTGTACCTAAACCCATGCTGTACCTGTCCTGGGAGTGTTTGATGGGGACAGTATAGAGGGAGCTTTACTCTGCATCTAACCCTGTGCTGTATCTGTCCTGGGAGTGTTTGATGGGGACAGTGTAGAGGGAGCTTTACTCTGCATCTAACCCTGTGCTGTATCTGTCCTGGGAGTGTTTGATGGGGACAATGTAGAGGAAGATTTACTCTGCATCTAACCCTGTGCTGTATCTGTCCTGGGAGTGTTTGATGGGGACAATGTAGAGGAAGCTTTACTCTGCATCTAACCCTGTGCTGTATCTGTCCTGGGAGTGTTTGATGGGGACAGTGTAGAGGGAGCTTTACTCTGTATCTAACCCTGTGCTGTATCTGTCCTGGGGGTGTTTGATGGGGACAGGGTAGAGGGAGCTTTACTCTGCATCTAACCCTGTGCTGTATCTGTCCTGGGAGTGTTTGATGGGGGACAGTGTAGAGGAAGCTTTACTCTGTATCTAACCCTGTGCTGTATCTGTCCTGGGAGTGTTTAATGGGGGACAGTGTAGAGGGAGCTTTACTCTGTATCTAACCCCGTGCTGTACCTGTCCTGGGAGTGTTTGAAGGGGACAGTGTAGAGGAAGCTTTACTCTGTATCTAACCCCGTGCTGTACCTGTCCTGGGAGTGTTTGAAGGGGACAGTGTAGAGGAAGCTTTACTCTGTATCTAACCCCGTGCTGTACCTGTCCTGGGAGTGTTTGAAGGGGACAGTGTAGAGGAAGCTTTACTCTGTATCTAACCCCGTGCTGTATCTGTCCTGGGAGTGTTTGATGGGGGACAGTGTAGAGGGAGCTTTACTCTGTATCTAACCCCGTGCTGTACCTGTCCTGGGAGTGTTTGATGGGGACAGTGTAGATGGAGCTTTACTCTGCATCTAACCCTGTGCTGTATCTGTCCTGGGAGTGTTTGATGGGGACAATGTAGAGGAAGCTTTACTCTGTATCTAACCCCGTGCTGTATCTGTCCTGGGAGTGTTTGATGGGGGACAGTGTAGAGGGAGCTTTACTCTGTATCTAACCCCGTGCTGTATCTGTCCTGGGAGTGTTTGATGGGGGACAGTGTAGAAGCAGCTTTATTCTGTACCTAAACCCATGCTGTACCTGTCCTGGGAGTGTTTGATGGGGACAGTATAGAGGGAGCTTTACTCTGCATCTAACCCTGTGCTGTATCTGTCCTGGGAGTGTTTGATGGGGACAGTGTAGAGGGAGCTTTACTCTGCATCTAACCCTGTGCTGTATCTGTCCTGGGAGTGTTTGATGGGGACAATGTAGAGGAAGCTTTACTCTGCATCTAACCCTGTGCTGTATCTGTCCTGGGAGTGTTTGATGGGGACAATGTAGAGGAAGCTTTACTCTGCATCTAACCCTGTGCTGTATCTGTCCTGGGAGTGTTTGATGGGGACAGTGTAGAGGGAGCTTTACTCTGTATCTAACCCTGTGCTGTATCTGTCCTGGGAGTGTTTGATGGGGACAGGGTAGAGGGAGCTTTACTCTGCATCTAACCCTGTGCTGTATCTGTCCTGGGAGTGTTTGATGGGGGACAGTGTAGAGGAAGCTTTACTCTGTATCTAACCCTGTGCTGTATCTGTCCTGGGAGTGTTTGATGGGGACAATGTAGAGGAAGCTTTACTCTGCATCTAACCCCGTGCTGTATCTGTCCTGGGAGTGTTTGATGGGGGACAGTGTAGAAGCAGCTTTATTCTGTACCTAAACCCATGCTGTATCTGTCCTGGGAGTGTTTGATGGGGACAGTGTAGATGGAGCTTTACTCTGTACCTAACCCCGTGCTGCACCTGTCCTGAGATTGTTTGATGGGGGACAGTGTAGAGGGAGCCTTACTCTGTATCTAACCCCGTGCTGTACCTGTCCTGGGAGTGTTTGATGGGGACAGTGTGGATGGAGCTTTACTTTGTGCCTAAACGCGTGCTGTACCTCTCCTGAGAATGTTTGATGGGGGACAGTGTAGAGGGAGCCTTACTCTATCTAACCCCGTGCTGTACCTGTCCAGGGTGTGCTTGATGGGGACAGTGTAGAGGGAGCTTTACTCTGCATCAAACCCCGTGCTGTACCTGTCCTGGGAGTGTTTGATGGGGACAGTGTAGAGGGAGCTTTACTCTGTATCTATCCTCATGCTGTAGCTGTCCTGGGAGTATTTGATGGGGGGCAATGTAGAGGGAGCTTTGCTCTATACCGATCCCCATGCTGTACCTGTCAGGGAATGGTGGCTGATCAAAGAGGGCCTGGTGGACTGAAGTGCATTTGCTTCAATGCGAAAAGTTTTGCAGGTGAGACAGATGAACTTAGAGCTTGGATTATTATTTGGAACTTTGATGTTGTTGCCATTCCAGAGACTTGGTTAAGGGAAGGACAGGATTGACGATTTGACATTCGCGGATACAGATGCTTAAGGCTGGACAGAGGGGCATGTAAAAGGGGTGGTGGAGTTGCACTACTGGTTAGAACAAAGAACAGTACAGCACAGGAAACAGGCCCTTCGGACCTCCAAGCCTGTGCCGCTCCTTGGTCCAACTGGACCAATCGTTTGTATCCCTCCATTCCCAGGCTGCTCATGTGACTATCCAGGTAAGTCTTAAACGATGTCAGCGTGCCTGCCTCCACCACCCTACTTGGCAGCGCATTCCAGGCCCCCACCACCCTCTGTGTAAAAAACGTCCCTCTGATGTCTGAGTCATACTTCGCCCCTCTCAGCTTGAGCCCGTGACCCCTCGTGATCGTCACCTCCGACCTGGGAAAAAGCTTAAGGGGAATGTCGCAGCTGTAGTGCAGGAGGACAACTCGGAGTGCTCAGACAGCGAAACAATGTGGGAAGAGCTCAGGAATAGGAAGAGTGTAATTACAATGTTGGGAGTTTCCTACACGCCCCCCAAGGGCCTGCGGGAGATAGAGGAACAGATATGGAGGCAGATTTCGGCAAGGTGTAAAAGTAACAGGGTTGTTGTGATGGGTGATTTTAACTTCACCTGTATTACCATGACTCACTTCGTCCTGGGGTAATGGGGCAGAGTTTGTAAGGACCATCTAGGAGGGCTTCATCAAACAGTATGTAGATAGTCCAACTAGAGAAGGGGCCATACTGGACCTGCTATTGGGGAATGAGTCCAGCCAGGTGGTCGAGGGTTCAGCAGGGGAGCAGATCAGGAACAGTGACCACAACAGTAAGCTTCAAGGTACTGATGGATAGAGATAAGTGTAGTCCTCAAGTGAAGATGCTAAATTGGAAGAAGTCTAATTACAACAGTGTTTGGCAGGAACTGAAGGATGTAGATTGGGGGCAGATGTTTGAGGGCAAATCAACGTCTGGCATTTCGGGAGATCGAATGTAAAGGGGAGCTATACAATAAATGGCAGAACCATCAGGAGTCTCGACACACAGAGGGACCTGGGTGGACAAGTCCACAGATCCTTAAAGGTGGCAGCACAGGTGGAGAGGGTGGTCAAGAAGGTATATCGCATGCTTGCCTTTATTGGACGGGGCATAGAATGTAAAAGTTGGCATATGATGTTGCAGCTGTATAGAACGTTGGTTCGGCCACATTTGGAATACTGCGTCCAGTTCTGGTCGCCACACTACCAGAAGGACGTGGAGGCTTTGGAGAGAGTACAGAGAGTACTCGGATGTTGCCTGGTATGGAGGGTCTTAGCTATGAGGAGAGATTGGGTAAACTGGGGTTGTTCTCCCTGGAAAGACAGAGGATGAGGGGCGACCTAATAGAGGTGTATGAAATTACGAAGGGCATTGATAGGGTGAACAGTGGGAAGCTTTTTCCCAGGTTGGTGGTGACGAACACAAGGGGTCACGGGTTCAAGGTGAGGGGGGCAAGGTTCAACACAGATGTCAGGGGGACGTATTTTACACAGAGGGTGGTGGGGGCCTGGAAAGCACTGCCAAGCAAGGTGATTGAGGCAGACACACTGGGATTATTTAAGACTTATCTAGATAGCCACATGAACAGACTGGGAATAGAGGGATGCAACCGAATGGTCTAGTTGGGCACATGAGCGGCGCAGGCTTGGAGGGCCGAAGGGCCTGTTCCTGTGCTGTTCTGTTCTTTGTTCTTTGTTCATGTGAGTGACATTGAAGTGTCAGTTGATAGGAATTGAGGACCGACACATTCCTGTAAAGATGAAGGATCAATATTGCACGTTTCGGGAACTTTCCGTAATGGGAGACATTCTGAGCCTCGTCAATGGGAAAAAGGAAGCATTTGTCAAGGTGAGGAGGCTGGAAACACACGGAGCAAATGTGGAATACAAGGAAAGCAGAAAGAAACTGAAGCAAGGAGTCAGGAGGGATTAAACGGATCATGAAAACTCATTGGCCTGCAGGATTCAGGAAAAACCCAAGGTTTATAGAATATATATATATATATATAAATCCATACGTGGAGCCGGACGAAATGGGTGAGGTGTTAAATGAATACTTTGCGTCAGTATTCACCAAAGAAAAGGGCTTGGTGGATGATGAGTCTGGGAAAGGGTGTGTCGGTAGTTGGAGTCATGTTGAGATCAAAAAGGAGGAAATATTGCAGGTCTTGAAAACATTCAGGTAGACAAGTCCCCAGGGCCTGATAGGATCTACCCCAGAATACTGAGAGAGGCAAGGGAGGAGGCTGGGGCCTTGAGAGAAATCTCTGTATCCTCACTGGCTGCAGGGGAAGTCCCAGAAAATTGGAGAAGAGCCAATGTTGTTCCTTTGTTTAAGAAGGGTAGCAAGGATAATCCAGGTAATTACAGTCAGATGACCATTATGTCAGTGGTAGAGAAATTATTGGAGAGGATTCTTCGAGACAGTTTTACTGCCAATTGGAAATAAGTGGACGTATGAGCGACGGGCAAGATGGCTTTCTGAAGGAAAGGTCGAGCCACAAGATCTTGATGGAGTTTTTCGAGCAAGTGACGAAGATGATAGATAAGGCAAAGGCAGTGGATGTTGTGGACATGGACTTCAGTCAAGGCTTTGACAAGATACCTCATGCTGGAATGGCAAAAAAATGGTGAAGTCACACGGAATCGGAGGAGAGCTGGCAAGATGGATACAGAATTGTCTTGGCCATAGAAGGCAGGGTGTAAGAGTAGGTGGTGGCTTTTCTGATTGGAAGGCTGTGACTAGCGGTGTTTCACAGTTCTGGGACCTTTGTTCTTCGTTGTTTATTGCAAATGATTTGGAGGAAAATGCAGCTGGTCTGATTGGTAAGTTCGCAGACGACGCAGAAATTGGTGGAGTTGCAGGAGTGAAGAGGATTGTCAGAGGATACAGCAGGATATAGACTGGTTGGAAACATTGGCGGAAAAATGGCAGATGGAGTTTCATCCACATAAATGTGAGGTGATGCAATTTGGAAGGTTTAATACATGTAGGAATTATACAGTTAACGAAATAACCATTGAGGAGTATTGACAGCAGAGAGACCTGGGCGTATATATCCCCCGATCAATGAACGTGGCAACACAGGTGGATAAGGTAGTCAAGAAGGCAGACGGCAAGCTCGCCTTCATCGGTCGGGGCATTGAGTTTACAAATTGGCAGGTCATGCTGCAGCTGTACAGAAACTTAGTTCGGTCACATTTAAAATATTGATGTAGAATTCTGGTTGCCACACCACAGAAGGGTGTGGATGCTGTGGAGAGGGTACAGAAGAGGTTTACCTGAATGTTGGCTGCTCTGGATGGTATTAGCTGTGAGGAGAGATTGGATGAACTCGGTTTGTTTTCACTGGAACAACGGAGGTTGAGGGGCGACCTGATAGAGGTTTACAAGATTATGAGTGTCATGGATCGAGTAGAGAGTCAGATGCCCTTTCTGAGGGTAGAGACGGCAAGTACGAGAGGACAGAGGTTTAAGGTGCATTCTTGTTTTTCCCCAGAGTAAAACAAATGCCAGTCAAGATGTTGGAATGCTCCTCCTGCAGGATGTGGGAGGTCAGGGAGACCTCCGGTATCCCTGACGACAGCACCTGCAAAAGATGCATTCAGCTGCAGCTGCTAGCAAAGCGGGAACTGGAGAAGGAGCTTGATGACCTCCATCTAATTCGGGAGAATGAGGAGTTTATAGACAGTAGCTTTAGGGAGATAGTTACACCTAAGCAGCAGAGCACAGGAAATTGGGTTACTGGAAGGAGAGGAAATGGCAGTGTGAAAGGACAGACAGAGCAGGGTTCCCCTGTGGCCAGACCCCTCCACAACAGGTATACTGAATTGGATACTGTTGTGGGAGATGCTTTACCTGGGACAAGCTGCGACAGCCGGAACTCTGATACTGAGTCTGGTTCTACAGCGCAAAAGGGTGGGATGAAGAAGAGGAGAGCAGTAGTGATAGGGGACTCGATGGTCAGAGGTACGGACAGGAGGTTCTGTGGTCGGGACAGAGACTCCCGCATGGTTTGTTGCCTCCCAGGTGCCAAGGTCAGGGATGTCTCTGATCGCGTGCACAGCGTTCTAAAGTGGGAAGGTGATCAGCCAGATGTCGTGGTACACGTCGGTACAAATGACGTGGGAAGGAAGAGTGAGGAGGTCCTAAAGAGTGAGTACAAAGAGCTTGGAAGGAAGTTAAAAATCAGGACCCTGAGGGTAGTAATCTCAGGATTGCTACCTGAGCCACTTGCCAGTGAGGGCAGGAGTAGGATGCTTGGGCGGATGAACACGTGGCTGAGGAACTGGTGCAGGGGGCAGGGTTTCCAATTCTTGGATCATTGGGACCTCTTCTGGGGCAGGTGGGACCTGTACAAGAGAGACGGGTTACACTTAAACTACAAGGGAACCAATATACTTGCAGGGAGATTTGCTAGTATTATTGGGGAGCGTTTAAACTAGATTTGCAGGGGGATGGGAACCAGAGTGCCAGAGCAGATAGTGGAGCAGGGGTGAAAAGACAGGTTAGTTCAAGCAAAATCACAAATGGAAGAGTAGAGTGTGGTGGAAATAATATTTTGAGGTGTGTCTATTTCGATGCCAGGAGTATTGTGGGGAAGGCAGATGAGCTGAAGGCGTGGATAGACACGTGGAAATATGACATTTTAGCCATTAGTGAAACGTGGCTACAGGAGGGGCAGGACTGGCAGCTCAATGTTCCAGGGTTCCAATGTTTCAGGCGGGATAGAGGCAGAGGGATAAAAGGTGGGGGGGGGGGGGCGGCATTGTTCGTCAAGTGACACAATCCTCAAGGATCACCCTAAATAGTGACACAATCCCAAAGGATCACTCGAAATCGTGACACAATCCACAAGGATCGTTTTAAATAGTGACACAATCCACAACGATCACTCTAAATAGTGACACAATCCCCAAGGATCATTCCAAATAGTGACACAATCCCCAAGGATCACTCTAAATAGTGACACAATCCCCAAGGATCACTCACAATAGTGACACAATCCACAAGGATGACTCTAAATAGTGACACAATTCCCAAGGTTCACTCTAAATAGTGACACAATCACCAAGGATCACACTAAATAGTGACAAAATCCCCAAGGACCACTCTAAATAGTGTCACAATCCCCAATGATCACTCTAAATAATGACACAATCCCCAAGGATCGCACTAAATAGTGACACAATCCCCAAGGACCACTCTAAATAGTGTCACAATCCCCAAGGATCACTCTAAATAGTGACACAATCACCAAGGATCATTCTAAATAGTGACACAATCCCCAAGGATCACTCTAAATAGTGACACAATCCCCAAGGATCATTCTAAATAGTGACACAATCC